>NW_020702649.1:0-4787 GCF_002925995.2 Terrapene triunguis | reverse complement strand
TACTCTAGTGCAGCCCCTGCTCTGGTCACTCAGGGAACAGAAAACTATTCATCCAGTGACCAGTATATTTGCCCTCTACGAGACTCCTGTACCCCACTGGTCTGGGTCTGTCACATATTCCTCCTCCCTGCTCAACGCCAAGGGGTTGGGCAGCTTGGGACGCCAGACAGTGCACACGTGACAAGCCATCAGCATTGCCATGACGGCTCCCTGCTCTGTGTTGCACACGGAACTGGAAAGGTTGGAGGGATAAGAACCATCTGGTCACCTTTGTGTTCTTCTCCTTGTTCCGCTGCATCCATTGAAGAGGGGCATGGTCAGTCACGAGGACAAATCTACGCCTGAGCAGGTAGTAGCGCAATGTTTCCATGGCCCATTTTACAGCGAGGCATTCTCTCTCCACCACTGCATATTTTTGTTCCCTTGGAAGGAGTTTCCGACTGAGGTATAGAATTGGGTGTTCCTCCTCCCCGACCATCTGTGATAGAACGGCCCCCAACCCTACTTCCGATGCATCCGTCTGCAGGATAAACTCCTTGGTGAAATCAGGGGCTATCAGTACGGGGTTATTGCAGAGGGCAGTCCGTAGGTCTATGAATGCTTCCTCTGCTGCGTCAGACCATCTCACCAGATCAGGTCCACGGGCTTTCACTAGGTCTGTCAGGGGGCTTGCCCTTGTGGCAAAGTGGGGGATAAATCGTCGGTAACACCCCACCACAGCTAGGAACGCCCGGACTTGTTTCTTGCGACTTGGTCGGGGCCTCTAACTTGTTCACTTGGGGTTTTACCAGACCTTTTCCCACAACGTAGCCAAGATATTTGGCCTCTGTAAACCCTACAGCGCACTTGGCAGGGTTTGCTGTAAGGCCAGCTCGCCTGAAGGTATCGAGGACTGCCTCCACCTTTTCCAGGTGGGTTTCCCAGTCTGGGGTATGAATGACCACATCGTCCAAGTAGGCAGCAGCATAACTGTTATGCGGGCGTAATAGCTTGTCCATGAGGTGCTGGAAGGTAGCTGGGGCCCCATGTAGACCAAAAGGGAGGACAATATATTGAAAAAGATCCTCTGGTGTAGAGAACGCAGTCTTTTCCTTTGCGTCTTCTGCAAGGGGAATGTGCCAGTACCCCTTTGTCAAGTCTAGGGTAGTCAAGTACCGGGCATTACCCAGACGGTCCACTAGCTCATCTATGCGAGGTATGGAGGTACGCGTCGAACTGGAATACTTCGTTTAGTCGCCGGAAGTCGTTGCAAAAACTTGTGGTGCCATCAGGTTTGGGCACCAGCACGATTGGGCTGGACCACTGACTGTGGGATTCTTCGATGATACCCAACTCCAGCATTTTTTTTACTTCTGCTTTTATTTCCTCCCTTTTTGCCGCTGGCACCCAACAGGGCCTCATTGTTACTCTGGCCCCAGGGTTCGTGACGATGTGGTGATATGTCTCGGTTGTTCGACCCGGTTTTGTCGAGAACACATCTTGGTTCTGGAAGATCATCTCAGACACCTCATTCTTCTGGTCTGGTGTTAAATCGGGAGACGCTCTCACTTGTTTGGAAGGCTTGTTTTCCTGGGTTAGGTCTTTTTGGACCGTTGTGCATGCCTCTTGTGCATGCCAGGGTTTCAGAAGGTTAAAGTGTTAAATCTGTTCTTGTTTTCTGCGTCCTGGCTGCCGCACCTTTTGGGTTACTTCCCCCATGGGTTCAACCACCTCATAGGGCCCCTGCCATTGGACCAGAAGCTTGCTT
Organism: Terrapene triunguis; assembly: GCF_002925995.2. NCBI lineage: Eukaryota > Metazoa > Chordata > Testudines > Emydidae > Terrapene > Terrapene triunguis. The sequence goes on along the minus strand of NW_020702649.1, from coordinate 3,040 downwards.
TCTGCCGTGGGTACCAACACCATAACCCGATCCCCTGGTTGGAACTGTCGCACTTTTGCCTGGCGATTGTAATGGGTTCGCTGGGCCTCCTGTGCCTTCTCCAAATGTTCCCGTACAATAGGGGTAACCCGGGCTATCCAGTCTCGCATCTGCCTTACATGCTCTATTATATTTCTCCCCTCATTGGGTTCCTCTTCCCAGATCTCTTTGGCGATATCTAGTATGCCACGGGGGTGACGCCCGTATAGTAACTCGAAGGGGGAAAACCCAGTTGAGGCCTATGGTACCTCCCGGATAGCGAACATAAGGTAGGGTAGTAGGGTGTCCCAATCCTTCCCGTCCCGACTTACCACCTTCCTTATCATAGCCTTGAGGATTCGGTTAAACCTTTCTACCAACCCATCAGTCTGCGGATGGTAGACCAAAGTTCTCAGGGTATGTATATGGAGCAGCGTACAGAGGTCCTTCATTAGCTTCGACATAAATGGGGTTCCTTGGTCGGTTAATATCTCCTTCGGTAGCCCCATTCGGGCAAAGATCCCCACCAGCTCTTTGGCTATAGTTTTAGAGGCCGTGTTCCGCAGGGGGACGGCTTCTGGGTAGCGAGTAGCATAGTCCAAAACAACAAGTATATATTGGTGGCCCCGAGCCGTCTTCTCCAGGGGTCCCACTAGGTCCATGGCTATTCGCTCGAAGGGGACCTCTATGATGGGAAGGGGTACTAAAGGTGCCCTCAAGTGGGGACGGGGACTGTGCAGCTGACACTCCGGGCAGGAGGCATAGTACCTCCGCACTTCTTCATGTATTCCGGGCCAGAAGAACCATCGTAGGACTTGTGCCAGGGTCTTCTCTACCCCCAAATGCCCCCCAAAAAGATGACTATGAGCAAGACTTAATACAGCGTTCTGGTGTTTTTGAGGTACTAGGATCTGCTGTACCTTCTGCCCCTGTATTGGTGCAACCCGGTATAAGAGATCCTTCTTCATTATGAAGTAGGGTCCTGGTCCCTGGGTTTTTCCTTCCACGGGGACCCCATCTATTTCAGTCACCTCCTTCCTAATGTTGTCATACCTTGGGTCTTCTGCCTGGTCCCATCCAAAATTTCCTCTCCTGGGGCTAATCTGCCCAAGATCTAGGGGCCCAGTCTCTGTTGTCTCTACTGGTTCAGAAGCATTAGGGTGGGGGTTAGACTCAGGTGCTTCTCCCTCCTGCGTGGCCTCCTTTTTCAGCTGCGCGGGTCCGCCTACCTACAAGAGCGACCCTCTGGCTTTGGGTCAGTATTCGGGTTCCCAAGGCCTTAGCTGCCCTTCTTTCCCTTTTTGTCTTTCTACCCTGTCTGGGAGTGGAGAACAAATCTGGGGATATTTTAGAGAAGATTGGGGGTTGACAGTCTGCTGTGGATGCCTCATCAATTTTAGGGTCCCCATCTTTCTCCAATCCCCCTACTGGGAGTAAGTTTCCAAACCCTGGGAAGTCCCTCCCTATGAGCACCGGGTATGGGAGTTTAGGGACTACACCTGCTGCTACCTCAGTAGTGTTCCCTTGGATCTCGATTTTTACTGGGATGGTGGGGTAGTAACTAACTGTCCCATGGACACATGTTATCCCCGTACGTTTAGCCTGCAGCAGCTGACTACGCTTCACGAGCTTCCCTGAGATAAGCGTGATAGCACTCCCTGAATCAACCAGTGCCGTGGTCCCTACCCCATTTAGTTTCACTGGTCTGGTATACATATGTGGGGTTAGTGAGACCCCCACAAGGTGGATTAGGGAGCATGGATCTGCCCAGTTCCTCAGGTTACACTGCATAGGCTCCTCAGCATTGGGACACTGTGCAGCTATGTGTCCCCACTCCCCGCAGGCATAACATCTGTATGGAGCCCTAGGCGTTCCCTGGTCTCTTGGTTTGGGCAGTCTAACATCACGATCCTCTTCTCCCTCAGTGCTCCGACTCTTTGTGGCCTCTGATGGGCCTTCAGCCTCTCTCTTTTTCCACCTGGGCCCTCCTGGTGGCCCAATCACCCGAACTTTAGGGCTTGGTGCTGCTAGTTTAACCCGGGGTGCCTCTTCCTTAACTGGTCGGGTCAGCTCCCTCGCTGTCCTTCGCCTCTCTACCAGGGTGACAACCTCATCATAGCTGGAGGGTTCGTTCTGGCTTACCCAGGCACGAAGGTCTGGTGGTAGTCCCCTCATGTATCGGTCGATGACCAGAACCGCTAGTATCTCTTCCGGACTCCGGGACTCTGTTTGCAACCACTTTCGTGCGAGATGGATGAGGTCATACAATTGGGACCGCAGGGTTTTGTCTTCCTGGTACCTCCAACCGTGATACTGCTGGGCCCGCACTGCTGTTGTTACCCCAGATCTGGCCAGGATCTCTGCTTTCAACTGGGGGTAGTCTGCCGCAGCCTCTTCAGGCAGATCATGGTAGGCCTTCTGGGCCTCCCGCCACAGGAATGGGGGAAGGATGCCAGACCACTGATCTCGAGGCCAGGCCTCCCATAGGGCTGTCCTCTCAAAGGCCAGAAGGTATGCCTCTACATTGTCGGAGAAAAACTGAGTTTTCTTTGCTTTTACAACATCATCCTCCCGTGTCATTTTCTGCAGCCAATGGCTGGCCCGTATGAGCCGCGTCCCATCATGTCCGCGATTCAGCTCTGTAAGGGACTTTACCTGGTTTACCAGTTCCCGCAACATAGCTCGGTCTTGAGCAGCCTGGTCCATCAGCAGGCGATTAGTCTCTTGCTGCAGCCGCACTGCCTCCTGTTGGGCGGCTGCCTGGACACGGGTGGCATCTTGCTGGGCTGCCGTAGCTTGTATCAGTGCCCGCACTACGTCATCCATTGTGGTGAAAAAAAATAAACCGTCTCCCCTTGTTGTTGTTGTTGTTTTTGAAATCACCCTCCTTCTTCCGCAGCACTGTGCACCCCAAGATCCCACCCCTGACACCAGTGTGACAAAGTTCCTCCTCTATCTTGGTGGGCCCTGCGCTTATTGGCGGATTTTCTTGCCTCAGAGATTCACCATGTGGGTTGGGGAA
>NW_020702648.1:0-4409 GCF_002925995.2 Terrapene triunguis | reverse complement strand
TGCAACAATGATCTATATGGTCCCAGTTTATGTCAATAACGTCACACCCCCAACGCAAAATTGATGCAGGAAGGGATGACACAAACATCACTGACTGCATCCCAAGAGCTCCCCATCCTTGGGTCTGTCTCACTACAGCTAGTATTGGGTTAGAAGCCATACCAGTGTATAACAGAAATGGTTTATCAAAGTCATGTTCAACAACATGATTGAATCTCTTTACAAACTCAAGGTAAAACTTAGTTAGAACAATAGTGGATTGGATCTGCTCTTGCAGCATGGTTCCTGTATGTCTCATGTGATCTTGCCAAGAGCTAACGCAAACAGCTACTTTATTTATACAAGCTCGGGCAAATGTTTGGAACCCAATCAACGTCAAATAAATGCAGATATTAATGTTCTTCATAGTACAGGAATCTTGGCATTTAGCCATGAAAGCAATATGGTAGTGTGCCTCAGTCTTCCTTTTCACACAGCACATTAGGTCTGGAATGTCTTTTTCCCTGTGAAAAGTTCCAATATTGTTTACAGGCATTAACTGTGAAACATCAGTGTAACAAGGCCTTTTAACATAACTTGTGTTCTCATGTATTCCTTTTAACATGTTCAAGGGATTCTCCAAAAGATTAGGCACATTGTACATTTTTACAGCTTGTGGCAATAGCAACACATTTATTACAAAATTTACCATTAGCAATAACAAGTTCACTGCAAGTGTCCATCTACAATCATGTTTGTCATGCCACACCTTTGGCTCAATACCATTGGAGTTTGGGCATTTTAGGGTTAACCTGTGGCTTCCCTTTGCAAAATTCAGTTTTCTCTTTCCTCCTTGTCCTGCAGGATCAAACCTTGATTTCTCTTGATTAACAGAATTCACTGGCTGATGGGGTGGGCTCTCTGTGCTAACAGCTATTAGCAAGTCCTTCCTCTCCCCTCCAGGCAAGTAATTTGCACTACCCCAGACCAGAGCCAGTCCACCAGTTTTTATATTCGTAACTGCTATCATTTCCAAGGCTGGACTCTGTCTTACAGAGATACCACACAAATCTAAATAGTCTGAGGGTGAGAGTTTGCTTGCTCTCCCCTGCATCCTCAAGCATTTAGCCATAAAACTGCTCTGCTCTGACACATCAGTAACCAAATCTGTCCTCAGACCCTGAAGCACAAACTGCTCATTTAAAGAATCAGAATGGAGACAGTCCTGTTCCAACACCATTGTCTCCCCAACGAGTTGGCCCCACACAGCCACTTGGTCATAGGGCTGCTCAACTTTCTTAACAGCTCTTACTCCATCTGAGACCTTCTCAAAGCTACCCACACTGGATCTTTCAAAAGGAAAGTCAATGGATCCATTCACAACAGACAACTTCTGGCTGTTAGGAACTGAAACTTCCTTGATTAAATCACTTTCACACCCTTCAGTTGCAGGGAACTGCTTGCACAGATTTCCATGAGGATTCCTTTCCCCAGGAGCTTTTCTAAGCAGCAATTCACCCCTCACAGAAATTTTGGCCTTACCCCCTTCACCTAGGGCTTGCTCTAAAGGAACACTTTCCTGAGCAACAACAGACTCTGTCTGGGCCTGTCTTACATTCAGGATCACCTTTGGCCCATCAGGCAGATTTCTACACAATCTCCTTTCAGGCAAACCCATAGACTCATTAGATGAAAGGTCAGAAGCATTCTCCTTTCCTTTGCCACACACAAGCTTAGGAATTTTGTCCTTTTTGCTACAAGTTGTTAAACTGTCCGTAGGTACCACAACCAAATTACCTTTCTGCTCTCCTTGTGCCCTGGCTAGGGTATCACCCCGATTAGACAGAGTTGTTACACCCTTCTCCAACCACACATGAGCAACAGGCAAAATACAAGCACCCGAATTGTCTGGTCTCTGGGATTTTGCTAAGACACTAACTGGATGCAACCTAGTTACAGTGCCATTCTCCCCAGCAGACACAAATTTAGGACCATTCCCTTCCTGGGCTTTAGTTGAATCCAGAACCAAATCTGAGACAACTGAATTACTCTCAACCATCACAGGCTGAAAGGCACCTTCTGTCTGCTCCACAGACAAAAAAGAGTTGGAGACACATTTACCTTTACTTGACACACCGTTTGGGATTTCATTTCCCTTGTCCCAGCACACCGGGCTGTTCACAGACAACTGCTTGGAGACTGGGGTAGCTTCCTCCATAGGCAAGTCAATACCCCTGACAGATACAGGCACATTTCCTTCACTGTCACTATTCTTCACACAGGAAACAGGTAAGGTATAGGGACACTCATCTTCCACTCTCTTTGCCTTCCCAAACTGCTGACTAGATAAAGCCATCAGCTCACAAGACTGCCTAGGCTCATCCAAAATCTCCTTGTTCTCCTCTCCCTTCGCTTGATCTAATTCCAGATTTACTTCTGAGACATTAGATAGACATTCAGAAACTTCATTCACAGCCAAACAGCTACTTTCCAAAGACAAACTTTTGGAGAAACCCTCCATAGGCACAACCTTAGGATCAATCCTCTCCTGTGCCTGGTTTGTGTTAACTTGACTGACCATAGCTTTAATATCATTTCCAATCATAATATCCTTAGGGATTGTGTCTTTTACTCCCACAACCATGGTGCCCTCAAATCCCTTCCATTTCAGGTGGATTTTAGCCAAAGGCACCCTGACAAAATACTCAGAAAAGGCTACAACAGTCACATCTTCACCTGGCAAATAATCTTCCTTCCTGACAAGACTTGTTTTAACCAAAGTGATATCTGCTGCAGTGTCCCTCCATGCCATACACCTTACTCCATTCACTTCTGCACTGCTAATAAACTCTGCGTTATTGTTCCCATACTTAGCTTTAATGTGAGTTTTAAGGTCAAATTCTTCAGAAACCACAGAAACAGTATTCGCCCACAAGGCACCAATGCTGGGCTCTGTGTAGCTTGCCTGTGAGTTTATAACAACAGGGTTAGCATTGGCCGTGGCATTTGGGGTTCCTGGTTTTGGGCTGCCCTTCAGTGTCGGGCAGTCTGGTCTCATGTGGCCCAGCATGCCACAGTGATAGCATGTAACCTGTTCCGACCTGGGATGTGAGTTCCTACCCTCCGGGCCCCCTTGAACTCCTTTAGAAGAGTCAGGTTTACTTTTAAATCCTTCCCTCCTCTTGAACTGTGGAGAATGATGATTAGTTTTCCCCGGGGTTTTACACCCTTCTCGAGCCCTGTTTTGGGTATGGGCATCCGCAATTTCTGCTGCCCGTAGGACTGACTCAGGGTCCCTATCACACACAGCTGCTCTCACATTGTCAGGCACAATGTCTAAGAACTGTTCCAAAGTTATTAAATCCAGCAGTTTTTCAAAACTCCCATGCGCCTTGGCTCCCACAACCCACTTTTTAACAAAACCCATCAGCTTATGAGCACATTCTACAAAAGTACAATCATTAGACATCTTAAACTTTCTAAACTTAACCCTGTAAGATTCAGGAGTAACCTTGAACCGCCTTAACACAGAATCTTTAAACCGCCCATAATCCAAGGCTTCTTGTTCCCCCAATTCATTAAATACCTCCCTGGCTTTTCCAGTCCGTCTGGTCAGCAGGACAGGCATTCGCTGACCCTCGGGGATCTGGTACAGATTGCAGAGGCGTTCAAAGGTAGACAAAAACTCCTCTATATCCTCAGTATCGTTGTAAATGGGACACATCCTTTCCCAGTTTTTCTCATGGCGGGGGGGAAGTGGAGTACCAGGTGGGGATGACTTTCTCCGCTCTTCCATTACTTGGAGCTGAAGTCTGGCCGTCTCCTGTTCCATCCTGCGAGTCTCCTGTTCAGCAGCGAGCAGCTCTAGACGCCCCTTACGAGCTCTCTCTTCTCTCTCAGCAGCCTCTTTCTCTCTCTCATCAGCCTCCTTCTTTCTTTGATCGGCTTCTTTCTCTCTCTCTCTTTCTAATTCTGCTATTTTTTGCTTCTCCAGCAATCGAAGATCTGCTAGCTTCTGTTCATGCTCAAATTGCAGTTTACTTGTCACCTTTTGCATCCTAATTTTTTCTGCATCTTCTGTAGCCTCAGGTAAGTGCTGTGCTCTTGCCCCCCCGATCACTGGCCATTAACAGATTTCTCAGTTCTTCCTCTGTAGCTTTCTTTCTAAAGCTTATCCTCTTTTCTGAACACAAATTTTCCAGGGCTTTTTTGCCCAGTCCCTCATATGCTCTTTGCTCAGCCATTGCAGCAGCTCTTTAACCAACAAAACTCTCAATCCCAAAATTCAAATTTGGATAGCGTGGGGTTCTGACCCAAAGCTTAATTGACCTGGTTCTGTGGATCCAAGCACGACTACGCCACTGTGACGATGCGGTTCTGGCAGAACCCAACTGCGAGTGCCAACTCAGGACAAATTGCTCAAATAGGGC
>NW_020702647.1:0-1062 GCF_002925995.2 Terrapene triunguis | reverse complement strand
GAACCCAACTGCGAGTGCCAACTCAGGACAAATTGCTCAAATAGGGCAGTTACAGCCCAAGGCTGGGGTTTTTTCCACCTCTAAGGCAAACCAAACCAGCCAGACTAGGAGGACTTCGGTCTCACCCCACTGGCTAACCGCAAGTCTCACAAGCAATCTCCTAAGACACTCCAGTTTCCCAGTATTACCACCAGTGCCACTCGTTATGGGGACAAATGATTATGAAAACCAATACCCCAGTAAAAGAAAGAGGTTCTCCTGATCCCAAAGGACCAAGCCCCAGACCCAGGTCAATATACAAATCAGATCTTACCCACAAATCACGCTGTTGCCAATCCTTTAGAATCTAAAATCTAAAGGTTTATTCATAAAAGGAAAAAGATAGAGATGAGAGTTAGAATTGGTTAAATGGAATCAATTACATACAGTAATGGCAAAGTTCTTGGTTCAGGCTTGCAGCAGCGATAGAATAAACTGCAGGTTCAAATCAAGTCTCTGGAATACATCCCCCGCTGGGATGGGTCCTCAGTCCTTTGTTCAAAGCTTCAGCTTGTAGCAAAGTTCCTCCAGAGGTATGAAGCAGGATTGAAGACAAAATGGAGATGAGGCATCAGCCTTATATAGTCTTTTCCAGGTGTAAGAACACCTCTTTGTTCTCACTGTGGAAAATTACAGCAAAATGGAGCCTGGAGTCACATGGGCCAGTCCCTGCATACTTTGCTGAGTCTGAAGGCATATTTGCCTTCTCTCAATGAGTCCATTGTATAGCTGATGGTCCTTAATGGGCCATCAAGCAGGCTAGGCAGAGCTAATCCCAGCTTGTCTGGGATGTCACCCAGAAGCATAGCATAAGTTTGCCATACAGACAGTATAGAGCCAATATTCATAACTTCAACTACAAAACTGATACACACATATAGACAGCCTAATCATAACCAATAAACCATAACCTTGTCTTAGACACCCCATTTGACCCCCTTTATACAAGATTTGGGTGCCACTACAGGACCTTGGTTGCAACAATGATCTATATGGTCCCAGTTTATGTCAATAACGTCACAC
>NW_020702646.1:0-5226 GCF_002925995.2 Terrapene triunguis | reverse complement strand
GACCTTTGCCGGCGCTCCCCTGCCTGAGGGGCGCGCTACTGACCTTTGCCGGTGCCCCCCTGCCTGAGGGGCGCGCTACAGACTCTGGCTGGCAGCCTTTCCGCTGCTAATTCCCCGCTGGCGGAGGCGTAACCCCGGCCAGCCCGTGACGACGTAGCTCCCCACCGCCCCCTAGCGGGTAGGCGGACCGACACCGATCACAAGTGGTGGAGAATGCGGGCAGCGCCCCCTATCCCTGCCGGAAGGGATTAGAGCAAGGAGGCAGAGACAGCCCCAAACGGAATATGGAGATGGAGAGGCTTATCAAGGCGCTGGCTGAGACTCAGCAGCAGCAGCAGCAGCAACAACTCATACAGCAGCTGGGTACCCACCAGCAGCAGTTGCTTCAAACCTTGGGGGCCCAGCACCGTGAACAACAGACCCAATGTTTCCAGCAACTTGCCACCCTGTGGCCGAGCCCCGGTGGGCCCCAGCCGGGCGGGGCGAACACCCCCAACCCCCCCGCTCCACCAATCCGTCTGGCCAAGATGGGGCCGGAGGATGACCCAGAGGCTTATCTGGTGACCTTCGAGCGGGTTGCTGCAGTAGCTGGTTGGGCCCCGGACCAATGGGCAACCCTGCTTGCCCCCTATTTAACGGGGCCGGCCCAGAAGGCTTACCGGGGGCTACCAGACGATGAAGCCCGTGTTTACGCCAGCGTAAAAGCAGCTATCCTGGATGCCTTTGACATCACCCCGGAGACCTTTCGGCGACGGTTTCGGGGAAAGCCTTACCCCCCGGGTGCCCGGCCCCGGGCCGTGGCCCAGGAATTAAAGGATGCAGCGTGCCGATGGCTACAACCCGAGCATCGAACTGTGGCTGAGGTGACAGAACAGATCATCCTCGAGCAGTTCGTGCATATCCTCCCGACTCTAGGGAGGGCGTGGGTGTTGCGGCACCGACCTCAAACTCTAAGTGCAGCTGTCACACTTATGGAGAACTTTCTAGAGGCCGAGGCCCCAATAGGACCGACAGCCCGACCCCCAAGTTCTGGATCCGGCGCTCAGAAGCCGGAAAGGGGGTCCACCCCCAAAGTCGACGTGCCAACTCGAGCCCGACGACCCAACGGAGGCGGCACTACTTTCTCCCGACGGCCCGAGGCTCCACAACCCGCGCCGTCCGGACGCTGGACCCGTCCATCGGGCCCCGGCCAACCCCGGGGCCACCCGGGTGACCCTGTACGGTCGGGGCGCACAGAGGTAGGACCCTGCTTTCGGTGTGGCGAGTACGGTCACCTGCAACGAGACTGTACAGCGATGGAATGCGATTTTGGCCGGGTGTACCCCGGGGAGCGCCGGGCCCGCCCGCCGTCCGCGGCCAAATTGACGGCCCCCATGAGCATTGCCGGGACACCCGTTGTGGGTCTAATTGATTCGGGCTGTGGGCAGACTCTCGTCCGCCAGTCCCTCCTCCCGGATACCGAGCAGATCGTCGGGGAGGTACGGATACAGTGTATACATGGAGATGTTAAACCGTACCCCACCGTTCAGGTCCCTCTCACGGTGAACGGGGCAACCCAGTTAATGAACGTGGCGGTGGCCCCATCCCTGGCCTACCCAATCATCCTGGGCCGGGACTGGCCAGACTTCGTCGAGGTGCTCCGGTCCCTATCTCCGGAAGAGGCGTTGGAGGGAGCTTCCTCTGCGACGGACCCAGGCCCCGGGCTGTGTCCGGACCCCGGCGTTGACCCATCCCTTTCATCCGGACAGGGCGGCCCGGAGACGGGGGGCCCCCCGGTGGACGTTAGGGACTTTAGCCGAGACCAAAGGGAGGACCCTACGCTCCGGTTTGCCTATGAACAGCTGGCACGGGTAGAGGGGAAGGTTGTGGAGGCCCAGCGGGCTACCCAATGGCCTAGATTTGAACTCAAGCAGGATCGTCTCTACCGCGTGGAGCAGGACCCTCAAACCCGAGAGGTCCGGACCCAACTCGTGGTTCCCCGCATTCATCGACGGGCGGTCCTAAGGCTAGCCCATGACATCCCGGCCGCAGGCCATTTAGGACCGGAGAAAACCGCGGCTAGAGTCCTCGCCAAGTTCTTCTGGCCCGGCGTCCATCGAGAGGTGAAGGATTACTGCGGGTCATGCCCGGACTGCCAACACGCCGCCCCGGCCGGGGTCCGGAAGGCCCCCCTGGTTCCGCTACCAACAGTGGGCGTTCCGTTTGAACGAGTAGCGATGGACCTGGTCGGACCCTTCCCGAAAAGTCAGGCGGGCTACCAATATATCCTTGTCTTGATGGACTACGCCACCCGCTTCCCTGAGGCTGTCCCCTTAAGGAGTATCACGGCCCGCACTATTGCAGCAGAGCTCGTGAAAATCTTCGCCAGGGTAGGTCTCCCTCGGGAGATACTTACTGACCAAGGGACCAACTTCACCTCTAAGTTGTTCCGTCAAGTATGTGCCCTGCTAGGGATTAAGAAACTGCAAGCCTCAGTTTACCATCCCCAAACGGATGGGTTAGTCGAACGTTTTAATCGGACCCTGAAGGGAATGTTACGACGCTTCCCCACCCAGGACCTCCGTCAGTGGGATCAACTACTTCCCCCTTTACTACTGGCGGTTCGGGAAGTTCCACAGGCTTCCACGAAGTTCTCTCCATTTGAGCTCCTCTATGGGCGAAGGCCCCGCGGAGTGATGGATCTCCTGAGGGAAACCTGGGAACATACACCATCCTCAACGCAGGGCCTCTTACAATACGTCTTGCAGCTGCAGGAGCGGCTGGCCCGGGCGGGTGAACTGGCGAGGGAGAACTTAAACACGGCCCAAAGGGGCCAGGAGCAGCAGTATAATCGGGGCACCCAGGTCCGATCATTTGCCCCCGGGGACCGAGTTCTCCTCCTGCTCCCCTCGGAGGAATCAAAACTGTTTGCCCGTTGGCAGGGCCCGTATGAGGTCCTTCGCCAAGTGGGGCCTGTCAATTACGAAATCCGGCAGCCTGATCACCGGAAGGGAAAGCAGATTTATCACGTAAATCTTTTAAAACCCTGGCGGGAACGGGAAGGACTACTAATTGCCCCATACCCGCCTGAACCAGACCTCGGGCCACAACTCCCCGAAGAGTCTGATAGTGGGGAACCACAGCTAGCCGAGACGCTCACTGCCGAGCAGCGGGAACAAGCCCTCTGCCTAGTGAAGGCATTCCCCAGGACCTTCACCCCAAAGCCTGGACGGACTACGCTCGCCTACCATGCAATCCAGACCGACCCCGGGGTGGTGATCCGAGAGACGACCCGGCCATTGCCTAGGCGAATGCGAGAGGCCGTGGAGGAGGAAGTCCAGGCCATGTTGGAACTGGGTGTTATTGAGCATTCCCAGAGCGAATGGCGGAGCCCCGTCGTCCTCGTTCCAAAGCCAGATGGGAGCCGGCGGTTTTGTATTGACTTTCGGAGAGTCAACGACATTTCAAAGTTTGATGCATATCCAATGCCCCGCGTCGATGAGCTCCTCGACCGGCTTGGAGAAGCCTGCTACATCACCACATTAGATCTCACCAAGGGGTACTGGCAGATCCCCTTGGAACCCCGATCTAAGGAGAAGACCGCGTTTGCCACCCCTTCCGGCCTGTACCAGTTTACTCGGATGCCTTTCGGCCTTCATGGGGCCCCCGCAACCTTCCAGCGCTTGATGGATCGGATTTTGCAACCTCACACCAAGTACGCCGCCGCCTACCTGGATGATGTGGTTATCTATGGCAGTAACTGGGAGGAACACCTCAACCGAGTGGCGGCTGTCCTCCGGGACCTCCGCGCCGCCGGCCTCACAGCCAAGAAATGCCGAATCGGGCGGGAAGAAACCACTTATCTGGGGTACACCCTGGGGCACGGACAGGTACGCCCCCTCATCGGGAAGGTTCAAGCACTCCAGGAATGCCAGGCACCAACCACGAAGAGGCAGGTGCGTCAATTCTTGGGCCTAGCTGGCTATTACCGGCGGTTCGTACCCCACTTTGCAACTATTACGGCCCCTTTAACAGAACTCCTGACCAAAGATAGCCCTCGCAGAGTGTGCTGGTCTGATGACTGCGAGCGGGCCTTTCAAACTGTCAAAGACCGCCTGTGTAGTGAGCCCGTACTCTTCAGCCCGGACTTTGATCGTGACTTCATTGTCCAGACCGATGCCTCCGGCGTGGGGCTTGGCGCGGTCCTCTCACAGGAGGTGGACGGGGAGGAGCACCCTATTGTTTACATCAGTCGGAAACTGTTCCCCCGGGAGCGAAACTACTCCGTCCTGGAGAAGGAGGCCCTAGCTGTTAAGTGGGCGGTTGATGCCCTCCGCTACTACCTCCTCGGGGCCCCCTTTATACTGGTCACAGATCATGCACCCCTGAAGTGGCTCAACAAGATGAAGGACGCGAATGCCCGCCTTCAGCGATGGTATCTTACGCTACAAACCTACGCCTTCACGATCCGCCATCGGGAGGGACGGGATAACGCCAATGCGGACTTTTTCTCCCGTCTGGGGGAGGCTGAGGACGCCAGCTCCGAGGTTCGGGAGCTGGATTTGAGGGGTGGGGTATGTAGGGAGCCAGGGTGGCTGCCCTCCGAACCGGAGGTAAAAGGGCCTTTCTCTCAGCCGGAGTGGGCGGGGCCAGCCCAAGCTAGCTCCACCCCCCGGAAGGGGAGGGGTGGAACAGGAAGTATAAAGGGCGGGGCCCTTAGCTCAGTCAGAGCAGCACCAAGGAGGGAGGCAGACGCAGACCGCGGGCTGCTCCTTTCTGATCCTGCTGCCGCGCCAGGGGAGGCCCTGGACCAGTGGAAACCGCACCGGGAGGACGGACTGGGGCTGCCAGGACTGCCCGCTGCCGAGTACCCAGGGGAACTGGAGGAGCCGGAGTGGGAGCTGGAGCTGCCAGCAGCCAAGGACTGGGGGGAGCTGGAGGAGCCTGAGCCGGAGGGGGAGCTGGAGCTGCCAAGAGCGGACTACCCCGACGCACTGACGGGATCAGAGGGATCCGGACGAGCGATCGGGTAGGAAGTAGCCCAGGGACAAAGCTGCACAGTGGTGAGTCTGTATCACGGAGGGACCCCGCTGATCCAGTGGCGGGACCCCCGTCCTGCCACCGTCAGGGCCCTGGGCTGGAACGCAGTGGTGTAGGGTGGGCCTGCGTTCCCCTACCCGGCCGAGCCACGCCGGGACCTTTGCCGGCGCTCCCCTGCCTGAGGGGCGCGCTACTGACCTTTGCCGG
>NW_020702645.1:0-1346 GCF_002925995.2 Terrapene triunguis | reverse complement strand
TTCAATTAGTGTAATGACCCAACCATTCCCAGTCTCTGTTTAGACCTAAGTTAATTGTGTCTAATTTGCATATTAATTCGAGTTCAGCAGTCTCTCTTTGGAGTCTATTTTTGAAGTTTTTTTGTTGCAAAACTGACACCTTCAAGTCTGTCACTGAGTGATTAGAGAGGTTGAAGTGTTCTCCCACTGGTTTTTGAATGTTATGATTCCTGATGTCAGATTTGTGTCCATTTATTCTTTTGCGTAGAGACTGTCCGGTTTGGCCAATGTACATGGCAGAGGGGCATTGCTGGCACATGACGGCATATATCACATTGGTAGATGTGCAGGTGAACGAGCCCCTGATGGTGTGACTGATGTGGTTAGGGCCTATGATGGTGTCACGTGAATAGATATGTGGACAGAGCTGGCATCGGGCTTTGTTGCAAGGATAGGTTCCTGGGTTAGTGTTTAGGTGCTGGATTGACCGCACTAACGAATGACGTTCTCTGTTTAGTCACAGGACAAGAACAGCATGAGCAGCGGCAGTCAAAGTTTGCTCTAACCCCCTCCCTCCCACCTTTAAAGAGGTAGCTTTAGATAGTGCACTGGACTGGGAGTCAGGCAAGCTCTTGAAAGTACAGACCACTGGATTGGAAAACAACAAATGCAGTTTCCTCGTAGCTGTTTCAGGAGAACTCAGCAGAGAGAAAGCTGCTTTCTCTAAATGTAAGAGAGGACCTCATGCCCTCCACTTGGTAAGCACCACAGCAAGGACTCTGCAGTGTGGTGGTCTAGAAGCTTGAACCCTACTGAAATCAGGGCAGGGATGGCTACCAACCACAGACCACAACTCAGGTTCATGAAGCATTCAGCACATTAGGGCTTATGCTATTCACAGAGCCCCCTCTTTCTTCCTGCCCAACCAGTCCCTAATCAGCAAGTCACTTCATCTTCTGTTCCTCCATTTAGGTATGTATAAAATTTCATTTCTTGGCTATACAAGATGTTTGGACTGGTGATCTGTTTCTGGTAGAGAAATAACAAGGAAGTGCTGCAATGAGAGAGACATGCTAACCATGTGCTACCTCATAGCCATGTAAGCAGAGTGATTTTGGGGGAAGAGTTTTTCATTATTTTTCCAAAGTTAGTGTTCCTGATTGTACAAGGTGTGTGGATTTACAGGTCAGAAAACAGTTGTCTTCAATATGATCCTGAAGGGTCTTGTTAATTGATGTTTGGCAAAGCTTACTGTATATATTGTGTAATCTTGAGTAAGCAGCTATAAATGAATAAAGTGCTACCAAACAGATATCCCAGTTCAATATGTGCCCATTGCAGACAAGCAGCTCCCAGTGACTTCAAGG
>NW_020702644.1:0-1008 GCF_002925995.2 Terrapene triunguis | reverse complement strand
GCATAGCATGAGCCCACAGCAACCGAAAGTGGTTACTTTGGCTGGTGTGGGATCCCCAGTTTCTCTGTTATTGGGGCAGGAAGAATAAAGTTTTGTTACCCTGATTCTGTGAATCAAGGCCAGTGGAACTGTTGTATGACAGAAGGACTGAGTGAATCCTTCACCATTACCTAAGTAGCATTTGCTTGTCAAGGGGCATGGGTTACAAAACCCAGTGAATTGAGAGAGGATGGGGACAGGTATTTGTACCTGATGGTATGGGCCCCCTCTGAGGGTTTGAAACACCAATTGCACCGCCTCCTCTCTCCACTGTTGAATGTCAGAGCTAACTTTGATTCCCTTAGGAGTCTAGTTACAGGCTGCTGAGCTGAATTCACTTTGGGCCAATGGTGCACCAGCACTGGGGCTCCCCTACTATGAGCTGAAATCACTAAGAGCTGAAATCACAAAAGAGCTGATGTTATTAAGAGCTGAGATCACTGAGTGCTGTGTTAACTAGTGGGGGAGCCTGAAGCTGTATTGCTCAGCAGCTGGCGGAGCAATTTGTGGGGACGACTGGAGGAGCAGTGAGCGGCGTGGAGCCTTGCGGGGCCGGTTGGAGTGGCCCAAGGAACGGCGAGCGGAGCTGTTTGCGGG
Organism: Terrapene triunguis; assembly: GCF_002925995.2. Taxonomy (NCBI): domain Eukaryota; kingdom Metazoa; phylum Chordata; order Testudines; family Emydidae; genus Terrapene; species Terrapene triunguis. The sequence continues at coordinate 372 of NW_020702644.1, read as the reverse complement.
GACGGCTGGAACGGCTCACAGGTCGGTGAGCGGAGCGGAGTGGAGCGGAGCAGCTTGTAGAGCGGAGCAGTTCGTGGGACGGCAGAAAGTGGACTGGCTCGTGGTAAAGGCTGCGGCGGAACCCCCACGGAGAAACAGACGGCTGGCCAGCCTTGGATCACGTAAGGTGCCCCTTAACACCCTGCGTGCCCCCCCCCCCCTTTTTTTACTCTGGGGCTGCACTGACCAGGGACAGAGACTTTGGGGGTTGTTGGACTTTTGGGACTTTGGGGGTTGCTGGACCCAAGAGACTTTGGGGGTGTTGGACTTTGGGGACTCTGGGTGATTTTTGGGTTGCTGGATTCAAGAACCAAAGGGAAAGGACACAGCCCA
>NW_020702643.1:0-6117 GCF_002925995.2 Terrapene triunguis | reverse complement strand
TTTGCTGGGGTGGGTTTTGCTCATGGTTTGTGTTATGAATCCTGTTTGTGGTGTTTTTTCCAATTTTATGCTGATGTCGTTTACCTCATGTTATTAAACATTTTCTGCTACACTCAGACTCCGTGCTTGCGAGAGGGGAAGTATTGCCTCTTAGAGGTACCCAGGGGGGTGGTATGTAATTGTCCCAGGTCACTGGGTGGGGGCTCGAGCCGGTTTTGCATTGTGTTATTGAAACGGAACCCCTAGATACAGAACCCGGCCCTTGTTGCTGCCAACTTAGATGGGCAGAAGGGTTACATTTTTGGGGGCTCGTCCGGGATTCCCTGGGTCAGTACCCCTCGCAAGCACCTGTTGAGTGTTCTACTGCATTGGGAGACAATTGTGGTTATATTTTGAGGAAATTACTGTTTGTATAATGGCTAATATGTCAGGTTTGTTAGGCCCCGGCCCTGCAGCCTCTAGCTCAGGGGCCGCAGCCTCAGCCAATGATTGGGCAAAAGCACTGGGGCAAATATTGGAAAAGGTTGTGCTGTCCCAGGCTATGTTAAACTCTTGTCGTGAGTTAAGATTATTTGCTGGGGCAGAGGAGTTCGAACCCTGGTTGGAGCATACCACTGAAATGCTGCAGGAGTGGGCCGTACCCGATGCAGAAAAGCGAAGATGTCTAATAGAGAGCCTCAGTGGCCCAGCATTAGATGTGATTCGCACCCTGAAGCTCATTGACCCTGGGGTCAGTGTGAAGGACTGCCTAGAGGCCCTTGATCATACCTTTGGGAGCGTAGAGGGCCCTGAAGACAGTTACTGTAAGTTCCTTAATTCCCGACAGCAAATTGGCGAGAAGATTTCAGCCTATATACAGAGGCTGGAGAGACTGCTTCAGAGAGCTGTCATGAGGGGAGCAGTGACTGCTGAACAGATGGATCGGACCAGACTGGCTCAAATTGTAAGAGGAGCTCAGTATCAGAACCCGATTCTACTCCATCTCCGGCTAAGAGAACGACGGGAACATCCCCCAAGTTATTCCCAGCTGATAAAGGAGGTCAGAGAAGAGGAAGAAAGGCAGGCTGCCAGCGAGTTTTGGGAAGCCCAAACATTGGAGCCAGCCGGCACAACACCACTGCAAACGGCCAGTGTACTGATGGTGAGCACCACAGAGGAACTTGCCCAACAAATGCAGGTCCTGACAGAACGGATAGCTGAACTGCAAAGCACCATTGACCGAGCTAAGATTTCCAGGAATGAGGCGCCTCTGACTGTGGCGATGGAGAAGTCAGCATTTAGAGCCACCATTCCACCTGGGCGAAGGGGGAAAGGACAATTCTTCTGCTACCGATGTGGTCAGGACGGACACAGTGCTGCCAAGTGCCATAATGAAGAAAACCCCTCCTTAGTGTATGGAAAGCTGAGGATCAGTTGGGAGAGATCCGGTAGCTGCCAGAGAGTCCGGGGACGGGGACCACCCAGGCCTGCAGGAGTTGAAGATTCCCCCAGAAACGACCGTCCAGCTGGGATCCCCGCAGGACTGATAGGGCCTCGAGCAGAGGTCATGGTGAAGATTGAAGGGGCGGAGTGTAAAGCCGTGCTTGACACTGGATCTCAAGTGACTATTATATTTCAGTCATTCTACCAACAGATGCTTAGGCACCTGTCTATACAGCCACTGACTGGCGTTGGTCTGTGTGGCCTCAGCATGGATGAATACCCCTACCAAGGGTATGGCATAGTGCACCTGGAATTCCCAGAGGAGGTTGCTGGGGTAAGAGAAGAGGTGGACACAGCTGCATTAATATGCCCTGACCCTAAAGGGACCTCGGATGTGTCTGTGCTGATAGGGACCAACTCCAGTCTCTTCAAGGTGCTCGCGGATTACTGCAGACGACGGGCTGGGGACCAGTACCTGAATACCCTGATGATCCATACGCTTTGTGCTGAAGCCTATAGGAAGATTGAGGGTGCTAAAAAGGAGACATCTGAGCTACCCATTGGGGCGCTGAAGTACATGGGCACAACCCCCTTAGTAGTGCCTGCAAGGACAGAGCAGGAAGTGCTTGTCATGAGTACCCGGCTGAAAGGCAGTAAAGGGGCATTAGCAATGGTAGAGCAGCCAGTTGAAGGAGAGCTCCCGGAAGGAGTGCTGGTCCCCAGTGGAGTCATAACCCTACCTGCTGAAGCCCAGGAAAAGGTGACTATACTGATTGCTAATGAAACAAGTCGAGATGTTGTTGTGAAGCAAGGACAAAAGATAGCAGACCTCTTCGAGCCTGAATCAATTGTAAAACCCCAGTGTGAGACTCAAGTTCCCACAATAGACCCAGCAAAGTTTGACTTTGGAGATTCACCGTTGTCTGAGGAGTGGAAAGATCGCCTGAGGAGGAAACTTTGTGAAAGATCCAAGGTGTTCTCATTGCATGAGTGGGATGTGGGATGTGCAAAAGGAGTAGAGCACAACATCAGACTACATGACTCTCGACCTTTCAGGGAGAGATCTAGGAGGATTGCCCTCTCCGAGATGGAAGATGTGCGACAACATCTTCAGGAGCTGGCTGCGAATGGCATCATTACAGAGTCCCGCAGCCCATACGCCTCACCCATTGTGGTGGTCCGTAAAAAGAATGGGAAAATCCGGATGTGTATTGACTACCGCACCCTAAACCGCCGTACTGTGGTTGACCAGTACACAATGCCCCGAGTCCAAGATGCCTTAGACTGTTTGCTAGGAAGCCAGTGGTTCTCTGTGTTGGATCTTCGGAGTGGATACTACCAGATCCCTCTGGGTGAAGAAGATAAGGAGAAGACAGCCTTCATCTGCCCATTAGGGTTTTATCAGTTTGAACGCATGCCCCAAGGGATTTCTGGAGCACCTGCCACATTTCAACGTCTTATGGAGAAAGTTGTGGGAGACATGAATTTACTGCAAGTGTTAGTTTATTTGGATGACCTGATTGTGTTTGGAAGAACCTTGGAGGAGCACGAAGAAAGACTTCTTAAAGTGCTTGATAGGTTAGAGGATTATGGTTTGAAGCTTTCAATTGACAAATGCCAGTTCTGCAGGACCTCAGTGAAGTATGTGGGTCACATCGTGTCCCAAGAGGGTGTGAGTACTGATCCCGATAAAATAGAAGCACTCACTACATGGCCATGTCCAAGTAACTACAGAGAACTCAAGACCTTTCTTGGGTTTAGTGGCTACTACCGCAGATTTGTGAAAAACTATGCTACGATTGTAAAACCTCTGAATGATCTTACCAGGGGATACCAGTCCAGCAGGAACAAATCTAAGACCAAGAATAAGGGGAGGTCTCCAAAGCCTCCTGTGCAGAGACACTATGGCCCCTTCGAACCATTTGGGCCGCGGTGGGATGAGAGATGTGAAAGGGCTTTTCGAGAAATCATTACTTGCCTAACTCATGCTCCAGTCTTAGTCTTTGCTGACCCAAGCAAACCATTTATCCTGCATACTGATGCCAGTTTGGAGGGTCTGGGAGCAGTACTGTACCAGGAACTGGAAGGAAAACGTAAACCTGTAGCCTTTGCCAGCCGAGGACTGTCTGATAGTGAAACTCGCTATCCCACCCACAAGCTGGAGTTCTTGGCCTTGAAATGGGCCATCACTGAGAAATTTCGAGACTACTTATATGGTGCTCAGTTCCAGGTGTGGACAGACAACAACCCACTGACCTATGTGTTAACAAGTGCTAAGCTGGATGCTACAGGGCAAAGATGGGTGGCCGCTTTGGCTAGCTATGACTTCAGCATTCAATACCGATCAGGGAGAAGCAATGTAGATGCAGATGCATTGTCCAGGCGTCCACAGGCACCAGGAGTTGCTGTGATACCCACAGATGGAGTGAGGGCTATTTGCAGTGTGAGTCGCCGGGAGCCAGAGTCCCATGAGAGTCTTCATGGATGTGCTGCAGAAGCTTTGGGCCTGCCCCCTGAATGCGTGCCTTCTGCTTCAGTGAACTATATTGCGTTGGACCAATCTCCTTTGCCCATGCTCAATGCAGCGGACTGGCAGGAAGCCCAGCTGCAAGATATTGACATTCGTGATACACTACTTGCCAAAAGGGAGGGGCGAAGCCCAGCTGTGGTTGTCCCACCTAACCCGGAGGGTAAACTACTATTGAGAGAATGGACCAAACTGAAACTGATTCAGGGAGTGCTACACCGAGTGACCACAGACCCTTTACAAAAGCAACGAGCACAGCTAGTGCTGCCAAAAGAGTACAGAGCCCTGGCCATGAGGGCCCTGCATGATGACTTTGGACATTTAGGGATGGAGAGGACCCTGGAACTTCTTCGTAGTAGGTTCTATTGGCCTCGGATGGCTGAAGATGTTCGCAGGAAATGTGAGACCTGCGCTCGATGTGTTAAAAGGAAAACTCTGCCCACGCGGGCTGCATATCTGAAGAACATCACCAGCAACAAACCTCTGGAGCTGGTATGCATTGATTTCTTGTCTTTAGAAGTAGACAAGAGAAATATTGGGAACATTCTAGTAGTGACTGACCATTATACGCGATATGCGCAGGCATATCCCACACGTGATCAGAGGGCCACCACTGTTGCTCGAGTACTGTGGGAGAAATATTTCTCAGTTTATGGATTTCCAGCCCGGATACACTCGGATCAGGGGCGGGACTTTGAGAGTCACCTTCTGAAGGAGGTGCTGAGGATAGCAGGAATTAAAAAGTCTAGGACAACGCCTTATCACCCTCAAGGTGATCCACAGCCAGAGAGGTTCAACCGAACCCTATTAGATATGTTGGGGACTTTGCGGCCAGAGCAGAAGGCAACCTGGAGCCAACATGTCGCATTTCTGGTGCACGCCTACAATGCCACAAAGAATGATGCTACAGGAGTCACCCCATATCTCTTAATGTTTGGGCGAGAACCAAGATTACCCATAGACCTGTGCTTTGGTGTATCAGAGGATGGAGATAGCTATGAAACTCATCAGCAATATGTATCCCGACTAAGAGAAAAGCTGCGGGATGCTTATCACTTAGCTACATCTGCGGCTCGGAAGAACGCAGACCGGAACAAACATCGATATGATGCTAGGGTACGTCTGCAAGAACTCCAGCCGGGGGACAGAGTCCTGCTGCGAAATTTGGGTATTACTGGCAAGCACAAGATAGCTGACAGATGGAAGGCAGTACCTTACTTGGTGATGGAAAAGCTAGGAGACCTGCCGGTCTACAAGATCAAACCTGAAGATGGTCCAGGGCAGACAAAGACAGTGCATAGAAACCTTTTGCTCCCTGTGGGGGAATTGGTAGACACCCCGTATGAGAGGGGCCACAACAGGGCAACCGGGCGGAACGAAGGTGCTGGACCAAAGCTGCCCTCCAACATGGACAGCCAGCCCCCTGTAGCTAACCTACCCCTACGCAGCACATGCGAGAGTGAGTCTGAGGAGGAAGACACAACCATGGTGTATCCTGGGATGGAGACAAGATCTCAGTCTCGATCAGCATCAAAAGAGAGCTCCTCCTCTTCCGCCCTAAACCCCATGGCAGAAGTATTTAGGCCCATTCCTGACACCCCTGGGCCACTGGTGGGACCCCCATGTGATGACACACCCAGGTTATTGGACAGTGGAGACATACAGGTGGAGGATGTCCTGGGCACCTTGGACCCTCCACTGTTAGAACTAGAACTGCAGGGGCCTATGCCAATAGCTGAGGGGCCCTCAAAGGAAACCTCTCCATCCATCGTTCAAGAGGCTGTCCCCCCTACCACGGCAACAGAGATTCTCAATAGACGAGACAGGGTAATAAGACCAGTAAAACGGTTGACTTATGATGCACCTGGGGTGACTAGTGAGGAACCAATATGTTTAGCACACAGGCTTGTGGAAGCTAGAGTGGGCTATCTGAGGCCCCTTGGAGGGATCCAGTGAGTTGGTATAATAGGGAGTGTGATTTGTCGGGACGACAAATTCTTGGCTGGGGGGAGGATGTAAGCAGAGTCAGGATGAGCTCTACCCTGACATCTGGTGGTGAATTATGGCGAGTGTGGAAAAGAACTCCAGGGGCGGATCTTGTTTGCATAGGCCCACCCACACGCATAGCATGAGCCCACAGCAACCGAAAGTGGTTACTTTGGCTGGTG
>NW_020702642.1:0-1340 GCF_002925995.2 Terrapene triunguis | reverse complement strand
TGAAGTCAGTGGGACTACCCATGTGAATAAAAGCTACTTGTGAAGATGAGGATTTGCAGGATCAGGCCTTGTGGGAGAGAAGTCTGTTTCATCCTTTCACTGCAAATTGTCAATCCTTGGAAAATTCATTCCAAGGAGATAGTATTTCTAGGGGTGAAAGTAACTTAAAGGATTTACCAGTAAGCCGGAGTCCTGAGCGGGGCGTGGCCTCAACCGGAAGAGGCATGGCCTCAACTGGAAGAGGCGGGGGCTTTCAAGATTGAAAGGCCCTGGGGCTCCAGGTGTGGCTGGGAGCCCCAAGGCCTTTAAATCACCCCGGAGCTACCAGCTGCAGAGGTGGCTGGGAGCCCTGGGGCTCAGGGGTGAATTAAAGGGCCCGGGGATCTGGCCGCTGCGGAGCTCCGGGCCCTTTAAATTACCGTGGCAGCACTGCCGCCACTACCCCGGGACAGCAGGGCTCGGGCTAGGGCTGGGGTAGCGGCGGCAGGGCTCCGGCAGCGATTTAAAGGGCCCGGGGCTCCCCGCAGCGGCTGGAGCCTTGGGCCCTTTAAATCACCGCCGGAGAAGCCTGTCCAGTCCAGCACGGCATACCAGTTCTTGCCGGTACACTGTACCGGACCAGACCGGCTTACTTTCACCTCTGGGTGTTTCCATTTATGGAATGCCACGTACTCTGCTTTCTGATAGAGCAGAGAACATGATAGAATGAGGGATCAGTCTGTACATTTCCATATTCATTGTGTGTATGTGATTAGAAAAGTTAGAACATGGTCCAAACTTGGCTGAAGGACAGATGCTTATCCCTAGACAGTGACATTCTGTTCATGACAGACAGCAATGAAAACATTGCTAATTACATTGAGCATTGTTATTTCTCCCAGAGACTATTTCTGGGATTCAAGGCTGTTCTTTAATAGCAAATAAAAAACATTGCTCATCTGAAATTTAAATAGAGATGATTTTGAGATAAATGGAGACAAGGGAGCCCATAAATGCTCCCTGTCCTATTCATATACATTCATTAATGCCGTTGACCAATGTGACAGATGATTGAATAAAATAATCACATGATTTATGGTATGTTCTGAGAAGGCACAGGAAGATGGGTTTAATGATGGGTCTTTAGTACAGGAACTAAGACTGGCATTGGGGTCAGCTGTGCCATTTAGCAATTAACCTGCGTTGAGGCTGATAGGCAGCCATACCATCCTAAAGGGAGCCCTTGGAGGCAGCCCACCACCACTTATGGGGTGCAAGTTGCTTCCCTGGGCAGTCAGTCTGCTCCATTGGCCGGTATGTAGAGGAGTCGGTCAGCTCCATTGGCCAGTATGTAGAGGAGT
>NW_020702641.1:0-1302 GCF_002925995.2 Terrapene triunguis | reverse complement strand
TGAAGTCAGTGGGACTACCCATGTGAATAAAAGCTACTTGTGAAGATAAGGATTTGCAGGATCAGGCCTTGTGGGAGAGAAGTCTGTTTCATCCTTTCACTGCAAATTGTCAATCCTTGGAAAATTCATTCCAAGGAGATGGTATTTCTAGGGGTGAAAGTAACTTAAAGGATTTACCAGTAAGCCGGAGTCCTGAGTGGGGCGTGGCCTCAACTGGAAGAGGCGGGGGCTTTCAAGATTGAAAGGTCCTGGGGCTCCAGGTGTGGCTGGGAGCCCCAGGGCCTTTAAATCACCCCGGAGCTACCAGCTGCAGAGGTGGCTGGGAGCCCCGGGGCTCAGGGGTGAATTAAAGGGCCCGGGGATCTGGCCGCTGCGGAGCTCCAGGCCCTTTAAATTACCGTGGGAGCACTGCTGCCGCTACCCCGGGACGGCAGGGCTCGGGCTAGGGCTGGGGTAGCGGCGGCAGGGCTCCGGCAGCGATTTAAAGGGCCCGGGGCTCCCCGCAGTGGCTGGAGCCTAGGGCCCTTTAAATCACCGCCGGAGAAGCCTGTCCAGTCCAGCACGGCATACCACTTCTTGCCGGTACACCGTACCGGACCAGACCGGCTTACTTTCACCTCTGGGTGTTTCCATTTATGGAATGCCACGTACTCTGCTTTCTGATAGAGCAGAGAACATGATAGAATGAGGAATCAGTCTGTACATTTCCATATTCATTGTGTATATGTGATTAGAAAAGTTAGAACATGGTCCAAACTTGGCTGAAGGACAGATGTGTATCCCTAGACAGTGACATTCTGTTCATGACAGACAGCAATGAAAACATTGCTAATTACATTGAGCATTGTTATTTCTCCCAGAGACTATTTCTGGGATTCAAGGCTGTTCTTTAATAGCAAATAAAAAACATTGCTCATCTGAAATTTAAATAGAGACGATTTTGAGATAAATGGAGACAAGGGAGCCCATAAATGCTCCCTGTCCTATTCATATACATTTATTAATGCCGTTGACCAATGTGACAGATGATTGAATAAAATAATCACATGATTTATGGTATGTTCTGAGAAGGCACAGGAAGATGGGTTTAATGATGGGTCTTTAGTACAGGAACTAAGACTGGCATTGGGGTCAGCTGTGCCATTTAGCAATTAACCTGCATTGAGGCTGATAGGCAGCCATACCATCCTAAAGGGAGCCCTTGGAGGCAGCCCACCACCACTCATGGGGTGCAAGTTGCTTCCCTGGGCAGTCAGTCAGCTCCATTGGCCAGTATGTAGAGGAGTCGGTCAGCTCCATTGG
>NW_020702640.1:0-1480 GCF_002925995.2 Terrapene triunguis | reverse complement strand
TCATGTAGGTCATTGCTTCATGTTCACCCTGTAATATTAGTCCCAAACTCTCCAAGTATATGGGGGAGGGGGGGAGAAGTGTGTGAAGTTTTTTCTCTCTTCTCTGTCCCCTCACAGATCCCGTACATGAGCCATGACATCCCACGGGTGCACCAGCACCCTGCTGTTCATAAGTGTCTGGAGTCTGATGCTGTCCAGGCTCTATGCTGTACCTGTGATCCCTCTGAGCCTCTGGAGGTGCTTGCCAGCTGGAGCCCAGGAAGCAAAATTGCTGTGCCACATGCATGGATTCTATGGGAATGGGAGCAACCCCCTGGCCCTGCAGCATCACTACCAGTTCTACGCTGTTGGCAACTCCTTGGGTTTCCCCTGGGAAAGCACTGTCAATTGCATGCAGAGTGCCACCGGAGAGTCACTCAAGTTTTGTTATGAAACTAAGACCATCCCAGACTCCGTCCCATTCTTCTGTAAAACATCGTGGTCTTGAACGGGACGTACACCATCAAACACACCCAGTGACAGCCTCCCGGGTGGCGAAAGGTGCAGCGTAGCCCTGGTTTCTTCCACTGTTTGGAGAACAACCATGCCCCTACGTGTTGTCATTGTCGTTGGAATTCAGACACCTCCGTTACCCGGAGATGAACTGCAGCTGTCTCTGATCATGCCAGCAGGCAAAAATATCACATGGTTCCTCGTAAACTGGGAACCGCTGAACTGGACTTTAGCTGGACATGACTTCATTCAGCAAGGTCCCCCGGACTGGGTAGTTCCATTAAGACACACATTGTGACAAGCTCATGCCAACAATTTGGTTTAAATTCTGTGGGTATATTGCCATTTCGGAGGGATTTCATGTGCCTGATTGGTACAGAGTGGAATTGGGCCAACAACAACAATTTAATTTTCAACCCTCTGATTACAAACCTTGCTCCCCTCCGATGTTTAAGAGCCCCAATTTCAGGACCCCATGAAGGAGGTTCAAATCCACTTAGAGGGCATAAATATCTCTCACGTAACTCCTGCATGTGCTCCCTTGCTTGGAACTCGCCATAAGGGTTGGGATGAATGGGTAATCTGGCAATAAGTCTCACTGTTCCTTCGATGTTATCTAGGAAGAGGGGTATGTTATTGTCTGTGCTGGTAAAGCGTGGGGTGTGTGTGTGTGTGTGTGTGTGTGTGTGTGTAAGGACAAGATGTAATATTGTATTAATTAATGGACATTGGATCCAACCATGGTGCCTTATGTTAATTGCTGTTTCTGTAATGTAACCACCATTGATAGTTAGGCCTATATTGACTGTACAACATTTAAATACCTATCCTGAGCTCTACAAGGAGGTTCCCCCATTTCACGGGGAATGGATCTCGTTGCCATTAAGGTAAAAACACAGGCCATCACTCCTGGTGGGAGACTTTGTTTGGGTGGAGCCCCAGTGCAACAGGTCTTTTAAATATTATATTTCACTCTATTGTGGTGATC
>NW_020702639.1:0-1625 GCF_002925995.2 Terrapene triunguis | reverse complement strand
ATCACATGTCACTGCAAGACTTCATTACTCACTTGCCAGCACACACATATACAGGGAGACTCACAGGTAAACAGCCATCTGCAGACAATGGGAGTCATCAAGATTCCAAACCATCATTAATGGCCCACACTTTACATAATTACAATAGGCCCTCAGAGTTACATTTTATATTTCTAGTTTTAGATACAAGAGTGGTACATTTATACAAATCAGATGATCATACTCAGTAGATTATGCACTTTGTAATGATACCTTACAAGAGACCTTTTGCACGAAGCATATCCCAGTTGCATTATATTCACTTATTGTCAAATTTTTATAAAACTATCCCAGTTGCATTATATTGACTTATTATCATGTTTTTATAAAACCATATAGACTGCACAACGTCACAGAGCCCAGGAAGCAAAATTGCTGTGCCACATGCATGGATTCTATGGGAATGGGAGCAACCCCCTGGCCCTGCAGCATCACTACCAGTTCTACGCTGTTGGCAACTCCTTGGGTTTCCCCTGGGAAAGCACTGTCAATTGCATGCAGAGTGCCACCGGAGAGTCACTCAAGTTTTGTTATGAAACTAAGACCATCCCAGACTCCGTCCCATTCTTCTGTAAAACATTGTGGTCTTGAACGGGACGTACACCATCAAACACACCCAGTGACAGCCTCCCGGGTGGCGAAAGGTGCAGCGTAGCCCTGGTTTCTTCCACTGTTTGGAGAACAACCATGCCCCTACGTGTTGTCATTGTCGTTGGAATTCAGACACCTCCGTTACCCGGAGATGAACTGCAGCTGTCTCTGATCATGCCAGCAGGCAAAAATATCACATGGTTCCTCGTAAACTGGGAACCGCTGAACTGGACTTTAGCTGGACATGACTTGATTCAGCAAGGTCCCCCAGACTGGGTAGTTCCATTAAGACACACATTGTGACAAGCTCATGCCAACAATTTGGTTTAAATTCTATGGGTATATTGCCATTTCGGAGGGATTTCATGTGCCTGATTGGTACAGAGTGGAATTGGGCCAACAACAACAATTTAATTTTCAACCCTCTGATTACAAACCTTGCTCCCCTCCGATGTTTAAGAGCCCCAATTTCAGGACCCCAGGAAGGAGGTTCAAATCCACTTAGAGGGCATAAATATCTCTCACGTAACTCCTGCATGTGCTCCCTTGCTTGGAACTCGCCATAAGGGTTGGGATGAATGGGTAATCTGGCAATAAGTCTCACTGTTCCTTCGATGTTATCTAGGAAGAGGGGTATGTTATTGTCTGTGCTGGTAAAGCGTGTGTGTATGTGGGGTGTGTGTGTGTGTGTGTGTGTGTAAGGACAAGATGTAATATTGTATTAATTAATGGACTTTGGATCCAACCATGGTGCCTTATGTTAATTGCTGTTTCTGTAATGTAACCACCATTGATAGTTAGGCCTATATTGACTGTACAACATTTAAATACCTATCCTGAGCTCTACAAGGAGGTTCCCCCATTTCACGGGGAATGGATCTCGTTGCCATTAAGGTAAAAACACAGGCCATCACTCCTGGTGGGAGACTTTGTTTGGGTGGAGCCCCGGTGCAACAGGTCTTTTAAATATTATATTTCACTCTATTGTGGTGATC
>NW_020702638.1:0-1067 GCF_002925995.2 Terrapene triunguis | reverse complement strand
ATCACATGTCACTGCAAGACTTCATTACTCACTTGCCAGCACACACACATACAGGAAGACTCACAGGTAAACACAGTCATCTGCAGACAATGGTCCTTGTTAATGGGAGTCATCAAGATTCCAAACCATCATTAATGGCCCACACTTTACATAATTACAATAGGCCCTCAGAGTTATGTTTTATATTTCTAGTTTTAGATACAAGAGTGGTACATTTCTACAAATAGGATGATCACACTCAGTAGATTATGAGCTTTGTAATGATACCTTACAAGAGACCTTTTGCATGAAGCATATCCCAATTACATTACATTCACTTATATTTTTATAAAACCATATAGACTGCACAACGTCACAGATGCTCAGGAAGATGTTTCTGTAGAGCAACCCTTAGCTAAAAAGGGAAAGGACAAAATTTCTGGGGAAAATGAATTGTTGCCTAAAAGTGCTCCTGAAGGAATAAACCCTCATGCTAGCTTTTGCAAGAAGTTTGCTGCAACTGAAGGGTGTGGAAGTGAGTTAATTGAGTTAGCTCAGAATGCATCATTACCTGTGGCAAGCAACAGTGTAGGTGCTAAGAAATTTGGTTCAGTTTCTAGCTGCCAAAGTTTCAACTGTGTATGAATCCACTGACTTTGTTTTCAAAAGATCCAAGGTGGAAGCCCTACTAAAACCAACACTGCCTCTGTCACTGCTAAGCAGCTTTTTACACACTCCTGGGATGGCCGCTGCTCTATTGTGAATCAGGCCAACCCCAGTGTTTGTCAGGTAGAAATCCTAAATGGGAAAAATGGAAAACCCTGGCGGAAATGGTTTCATTCTTCACAGCTCAAAGAATGGAAGGATAAACCACCTGACCCTTAAGACTGTCTTCTCCATCCTGTTGGCCACCCTTCTTGGCCAGCAAGAAGGAACGGCTTTGAGCCGTTGGAAAATATGCATCAAGTGGGCTGGTCGGTGCCTACCCCGATGTTGATACAGGAAAAGGCCAGAAAAGTCCTTGACTTATTATGGCCACCCTCATGTAGGTCATTGCTTCATGTTCACCCTGTAATATTAGTCCCAAA
>NW_020702637.1:0-1295 GCF_002925995.2 Terrapene triunguis | reverse complement strand
CTTGACCTTTGGATCCAGCATTTTGTATCTGATCTCAGCTCTGATCCACAGCTTTGATTCCTGGTTCCGACTCTGGCTTGACCCTTGGCTCTGGTAATTGGCAGTTGACTCTGGTGCTGCCCCTTGGCTTCGTTCCCCAGCCTGGATGCCTGCTCTGCCCACTAGACCCAACTCCTGCTCTGACTAGTTGGCCAGATTGCATACATCCCAGTCCATAACACAGAGGACAAGTTTGCCAACTGTGGCGCATATGTGATGGAAACACCTGTCCACTGGGAAGTGGACTGAGGCCGCCAACTTCATTTCACATCAGGCATTAATAACTATCAAATGGCAACAGCTTTCATGCTCAACCAACTCTGTCTGGATTTGAACTGTTAATCTACAGTGGAGAAAGGGCATTATCCTGTTTAATATCTGCTTTTACTTTTCTGCCCTTCCTAATTTTTTTTTTTGTATTGAGCATCCCCTTGTTTATGAGCGAGGCCACCGCAAGGATTGTCAAGTGCTAGAATGCCCCTCATTTTCACAGCATGGCTACCCTGATACCAAACACAAAATGGAGATGAAGGATTAAAGAGGCCCAAGTCTATTGGTCTGCTTGTTATCAACGTACACAAAAGTTAAGTTTCCAGGTAAGCATAATACACAGCATATGTATTTTTGATACTGAATTTCCTTGAAGTAGCCAGTTATTCTCCAACTCTGTGCACATTGCAAGTCAATGTAAGACTGTAAGCTCCATAGGGCTGGGACCATAATTTTGTTATGTGTTTGTTTCCAGCACCTAGCACAGTGGGACTCTGATTGATAAGGACAGCTACTACATGCTAAATTGCAAATGAAGAGTAGAGGTATTCAATCCCTTTAATGTCCAAAAAAAAAAAAAAAGATTCAGGAATAATCACTAGGAGAAAAACAAGTCTAACCCACTTGCCCTCACCAACCTCGTTCTGAAAAGCAAGGACATATTCCCACATGAATAAAAACACATGTCCATTTCAAGGTATTGTCCACATCATCTAGTCTACTAGATTATGTAACGCTGAAATATAGCAGAAAGAACCCTCTACGTCTGTCCCATTTATGGCATATCAGTGCTGTATACATAATCAGCTGGCTACATCAAAAGGATAACAAGTTGACACTTGTATGTTTTAGCAATTAAACAGAATGACAGACTTTCATTTGTCTCAAACTTATTTCAGGAATTCATCTGTATAGAAAAATAGTATTTAATTCAATATTGATAGCTTTTCTAGAAATATCTGTAAAATTTCCCCTTAAAGTGAACA
>NW_020702636.1:0-6083 GCF_002925995.2 Terrapene triunguis | reverse complement strand
TCAGGCTCTGGCTGAGCCTCTTGGGTAGGGTTATCTGCTGCTTCCGCCAGTTCAGGCTCGCTGGTGCCCTCTGGCATTGGAGTTGTAGACGGGTTTGCAAGCGCTGGACTCCGTGCCGGCAATGGTTCTGGTGCTGGTTGCGTTGCCAGTTCCGGTTCCGGGACTGGCTTTGGCTGGGTCTCTGGGATTGGATCCACTACGGCTGTTGCAGTCGTTGGCAGGGGATCCGGTTCCACCACCTGTGTTTGGGTCTCCGGTAACACAGACGGGGCCCTGGTGGACGGCTCAGGAACAGGGATGGGGGTGGAAGCTTGCTTAGCCTGGCTGCGGGTGACTATTCCCACCCTCTTGGCTAGCTTCACATGGTTGGCCAAGTCTTCCCCCAGCAGCATGGGGATGGGATAATTGTCATAGACTGCAAAAGTCCACATTCCTGCCCAGCCCTTGTACTGGACATGCAACTGGGCTGTAGGCAAGGTTACAGACTGTGACACGAAGGGTTGAATTGTCACTGTAGCCTCTGGGTTGATGAGTTTGGGGTCCACTAGGGATTGGTGGATAGTTGACACTTGTGCCCCAGTGTCCCTCCAAGCGATAACCTTCTTTCCGCCCACTCTCAAGGTTTCCCTTCGCTCCGAGGGTATGAGAGAGGCATCTGGGTCTGGGGATCTTTGGTGTGACTGGGGTGTAATGAACTGTAATCGGTTGGGGTTCTTGGGGCAGTGAGCCTTTATATGCCCCAGTTCATTACATTTAAAACATCGCCCTGCTAAGGTATCACCGGGGCGATGTTGGTTGATGGAGACTGGTGTGGTGGGGTGAGAAGGCGTCTGCGGTTTCCCTTGGGATGTGGGTGGGGCCTTGGGTTGTCCCCGGTGGTAAGGTTTTGTTTCGGCTTGCCCCTTCTGATATTCGCTCCAACTGCTACTAGCTTTTTTCTTTTCTGTCACCTCCACCCATTTGGCTCCAATCTCCCCCGCCTCGGTTACAGTTTTGGGCTTCCCATCTAGGATGTACCTTTCTATTTCCTCAGGAACACCCTCTAAAAACTGCTCCATTTGCAATAGGAAGGGCAACTCTTCCGTAGATTTAACATTTGCTCCTGATATCCAGGCATCCCAATTTTTCCCAATGTGGTAGGCATGTCGGGTAAATGACACATCGGGTTTCCACCTTAGGGCTCTGAACCGCCGACGGGCATGCTCAGGTGTTAGCCCCATTCTGATTCTGGCCTTGTTTTTAAAAAGTTCATAACTGTTCATGTGTTCCTTAGGCATTTCAGCTGCCACCTCTGCTAAGGGTCCACTGAGCTGCGGCCTCAGCTCTACCATGTACTGGGGTGGAGGGATGTTGTATCCAAGGCAGGCCCTTTCAAAATTTTCTAAGAAAGCCTCAGTATCATCGCCTGCCTTGTAGGTAGGGAATTTCCTGGGATGGGAAGTGGTACCTGGAGAGGAGTTGTTAGGATGGTCTGATGCACCCTGCCTAGTCCTTGCTGCTTCCAGTTCCATCTCTTTTTCTTTCAGCTCCATCTCTCTCTTGTGGGCCGCCTCTTTGGCTTTCTCTTCTCTGTCTCTCAGCTCTATCTCTCTCTTGTGGGCCGCCTCTTTGGCTTTCTCTTCTCTGTCTCTCAGCTCTATCTCTTTTTCTTTCAGCTCCATAGCTCTCTTGTGGGCCTCCTCTTTAGCTTTTTCTTCTTTGGTAGTCATTTTCCTGGTTTTCTTGTGCTGGGTCACACCCCTCTGCAGTTGACTGAAATTAGGATGTACTTAGCTCTGGCTGCTGCTGAGTTAACAGAGACTTTCTAACAAGCTACTCCCGAGGATGTAAAAAGAAAAAAAACAATTCAACTTGTAAATTATCTTTACCAGTCAGTCAAAGTTTGCTCCCTTTGAACCCTTCTCTTAACAAAGGACCTCGTTAAAAAAAACTTAACACCTCTGCCTTCAGGCAAGGAGAGATAAGATATGCATCTACCTTCAGCTCTGCTCTCCAAGCAGCTAGAAGGAGAAAAAAAAAAATCTCTTACTGGCTTTTGGGTAGCTCTGCTTTCCAAGCAGCTAGAAGGAAAAAAAAATCTCTTACTGGCTTTTGGGTCTAAACGATCTCCACCGCTGTGCCACCATGTCAAGGCTGGATCCCCACTTTGAACTTTAGGGTTCAAATGTAGGGGCCTGCATGAAAACTTCTAAGCTTATCTACCAGCTTAGCTTTGGTCCGCTGCCACCATCACAAGAATTCCCTCCCTGGGAAGCCTTGAGAAACCTTTCACCAATTCCCTGGTGAACACAGATCCAAACCCCCTTGGATCTTAAAACAAGGAGAAATTAACCATCCCCCCTCCTTCCTCCACCCTCCTTTCACCAATTCCTGGTGAATACAGATCCAAACCCCCTTGGATCTTAAAACAAGGAGAAATCAATCTGGTTCTTAAAAAAGAAGGCTTTTAATTAAAGAAAAAGGTAAAAATCATCTCTGTAAAATCAGTATGGAGAATAACTTTACAGGGTAATCAAACTTAAAGAGCTCAGAGGACCCCCCTCTGTCTTAGGTTCAAAGTACAGCAAACAAAGATACACACTCTGGTAAAAAGGTACATTTACAAGTTGAGAAAACAAAGTAAATCTAAGACGCCTTGCTGTCTTTTTACTTACTAGTTTGAAATAGGAGAGACTTGTTTAGAAAGATGGGGAGAACCTGGATTGATGTCTGGTCCCTCTCAGTCCCAAGAGCGAACCACCCCTTAAAACAAAGAGCACACACACAAGCCTTTCCCCCCCCAAGATTTGAAAGTATCTTGTCTCCTTATTGGTCCTTGGGTCAGGTGTCAGCCAGGTTACCCGAGCTTCTTAACCCTTTACAGGTAAAAGGATTTGGAGTCTCTGTACACAGAGAGCTGTTACCCTTCCCTTCATAGTTATGACACGCCCCCCAAATCACAGATAGTGTTGGACGTTCGGTTCCACACTGGCTGTGATTTCTTCCTGGAGTTTTAGGAGAAAACAGAGTTAATAAGACATACTACTGATTATATAAAAACTAACAATAGGTTTCATTCCAAGAACAATTGTTAACCAGTTAACTCTGGGAAACTTTCCCGGGAGAGTGCATCAGCCACTTTGTTAGAAGCTCCCGAAATGTGTTGTATTTCAAAATCAAAATCTTGGAGAGCTAAACTCCATCGAAGAAGTTTTTTGTTATTTCCCTTGGCGGTATGAAGCCACTGTAGCGCAGCATGGTCTGTTTGTAATTGGAAACGCCGTCCCCAAACATATGGGCGTAGCTTTTCCAGCGCGTACACAATGGCGTAGCATTCCTTTTCGCTGATTGACCAGTGGCTTTCCCTCTCAGACAGTTTCTTGCTGAGAAACACGACAGGATGGAATTCTTGATCCGGTCCTTCCTGCATTAAAACTGCTCCCACGCCTCGCTCGGAAGCATCTGTGGTTACTAGGAACGGTTTGTCAAAGTCTGGGGCCCTTAGCACAGGGTCAGACATGAGTGTTGCCTTAAGCTGGTTAAAGGCCTTTTGACACTCATCAGTCCACTGAACTGCATTTGGCTGTTTCTTTCTGGTTAGGTCTGTCAGCGGGGCGGCGATTTGGCTGTAGTGTGGTACAAATCGCCTATAATATCCGGCCAAGCCTAAGAAGGATTGGACCTGTTTCTTTGACTTTGGAACCGGCCACTTTTGGATAGCATCCACTTTGGCCTGTAGGGGATTTATAGTTCCTTGACCCACCTGGTGCCCCAAGTAAGTCACCCTGTTTTGGCCTATTTGACACTTTTTAGCCTTAACAGTTAGTCCTGCCTGTCGGATGCGCTCGAAGACTTTTTTCAGGTGCTCCAGGTGTTCTGTCCATGAATCAGAAAAAATGGCCACATCATCGAGGTAGGCAACTGCAGATTCTCCCAATCCCGCTAAGAGACCATCTACAAGTCTTTGGAAGGTGGCGGGTGCATTTCGCAACCCGAAAGGGAGTACATTGAATTCATACACCCCTGCCTGGGTGACGAAGGCGGACCTTTCCTTAGCGGGTTCATCTAGTGGTACTTGCCAGTACCCTTTGGTTAAGTCTAAAGTAGAGATGAATTGGGCATGTCCCCATTTTTCCAATAGCTCATCTGTGCGTGGCATTGGATAGTTGTCAGGACGAGTTACAGCATTTAGCTTACGGTAGTCCACGCAAAAGCGTATTTCCCCATCTGGTTTGGGAACTAGAACCACTGGAGATGCCCATGCACTGTTAGAGGGGCGGATTATACCCATCTGTAGCATGTCCTGGATCTCCCTTTGTATAGCCGCTTGGGCATGAGGTGACTCCCGGTAGGGTGGGGTTCTAATTGGGTGAGCATTACCTGTGTCAATGGAGTGGTATGCCCGTTCGGTCCGTCCTGGAGTGGCTGAGAAAATCGGTGCAAAGCTTGTGCACAGCTCCTTGATCTGCTGTCGCTGCAGACGTCCCAGGGTCGTGGAGAGGTTCACCTCTTCCACGCCACCATTCCTTGTTCCTTCGTAGTAGACACCTGCAGGCCACTCCGCGTCATCTGTTTCCTGGGCTGTAAACTGGCAAACGTTTAATCCTCTGGAATAAAAGGGCTTAAGAGAATTAACATGGTATACCTTAGGCTTTATGTTGGAGGTGGGGGAGGCTATGAGATAGTTAACAGCTCCTAGGCGCTCCTGGACCGTGAATGGTCCTTCCCACGACGCTTCCATTTTATGGGCCTGGAGCGCCTTTAAGACCATGACTTGGTCTCCTACTTTGAAGGACCGTTCTCTGGAATGTTTATCATACCAGGCCTTTTGCTCTTCCTGAGCATCCTTTAGGTTTTCTTTAGCAAGGGCTAAAGAGTGTCGGAGGGTGCTTTGTAGGTTGCTTACAAAGTCTAGAATGTTAGTTCCTGGAGAAGGCGTAAACCCCTCCCATTGCTGCTTCACCAACTGTAATGGCCCCTTAACCTCGCGGCCATACACAAGTTCAAATGGTGAAAACCCTAAACTGGGATGTGGTACAGCCCTGTAGGCAAAAAGCAACTGCTGCAACACTAGGTCCCAATCATTGGAGTGTTCATTTATGAATTTACGTATCATGGCCCCCAAAGTTCCATTAAACCTCTCCACCAGACCATTGGTTTGATGATGATGAGGGGTGGCAACCAAGTGATTCACCCCATGAGCTTCCCACAGGGTTTTCATGTTCCCTGCCAGGAAATTAGTTCCCGAATCTGTAAGGATGTCGGAGGGCCAACCTACCCTGGCAAAAATGTCTGCTAATGCCTGGCACACACTTTTAGTCTTGGTGTTGCTTAAGGGTACAGCTTCCGGCCATCGGGTAGCAAAATCCATGAAAGTCAGTACGTACTGCTTTCCTCTGGGTGTCTTCTTTGGGAAAGGACCCAGAATATCCACAGCTACTCGCTGAAATGGGACCTCAATTATGGGTAGTGGCTGGAGAGGGGCTTTAACCTGGTCTTGGGGCTTTCCCACTCGTTGGCACACCTCACAAGACCGGACATAATTAGCAACGTCCTTGCCCATTCCCTCCCAGTGGAAGGACTTCCCCAACCGGTCTTTGGTTCTGTTCACCCCAGAATGGCCACTGGGATGATCATGGGCTAAGCTCAAGAGCTTTACCCGATACTTAGTGGGAACCACCAACTGTCTTTGAGGATGCCAGTCTTCCTGGTGCCCACCAGAAAGAGTTTCCTTGTATAAAAGTCCTTGTTCTACAACAAACCGGGATCGGTTAGAAGAGCTGAGAGGCGGTGGGGTGCTCCGTGCCGCCGCCCAAGCTTTCTGAAGGCTGTCATCTGCTTCCTGCTCGGCCTGGAACTGTTCCCTTGATGCTGGAGACATCAGTTCCTCCTTGGACTGTGGACTGGGGCTTGGTCCCTCTGGAAGCGATGCAGGTGCTGGGGCTGTTTCCACTGACCGTGAACCGCTGTCCGCTGGTGCACTATGTGGTATCTCAGGCTCTGGCTGAGCCTCTTGGGTAGGGTTATCTGCTGCTTCCGCCAGTTCAGGCTCGCTGGTGCCCTCTGGCATTGGAGTTGTAGACGGGTTTGCAAGCGCTGGACTC
>NW_020702635.1:0-5226 GCF_002925995.2 Terrapene triunguis | reverse complement strand
GTCTCTGTACACAGAGAGCTGTTACCCTTCCCTTTATAGTTATGACACGCCCCCCAAATCACAGATAGTGTTGGACGTTCGGTTCCACACTGGCTGTGATTTCTTCCTGGAGTTCTAGGAGAAAACAGAGTTAATAAGACACATGTACCTTTAGACATACTACTGATTATATAAAAACTAACAATATGTTTCATTCCAAGAACAATTGTTAACCAGTTAACTCTGGGAAACTTTCCCGGGAGAGTGCATCAGCCACTTTGTTAGAAGCTCCCGAAATGTGTTGTATTTCAAAATCAAAATCTTGGAGAGCTAAACTCCATCGAAGAAGTTTTTTGTTATTTCCCTTGGCGGTATGAAGCCACTGTAGCGCAGCATGGTCTGTTTGTAGTTGGAAACGCCGTCCCCAAACATATGGGCGTAGCTTTTCCAGCGCGTACACAATGGCGTAGCATTCCTTTTCACTGATTGACCAGTGGCTTTCCCTCTCAGACAGTTTCTTGCTGAGAAACACGACAGGATGGAATTCTTGATCCAGTCCTTCCTGCATTAAAACTGCTCCCACGCCTCGCTCGGAAGCATCTGTGGTTACTAGGAACGGTTTGTCAAAGTCTGGGGCCCTTAGCACAGGGTCAGACATGAGTGTTGCCTTAAGCTGGTTAAAGGCCTTTTGACACTCATCAGTCCACTGAACTGCATTTGGCTGTTTCTTTCTGGTTAGGTCTGTCAGCGGGGCGGCGATTTGGCTGTAGTGTGGTACAAATCGCCTATAATATCCGGCCAAACCTAAGAAGGATTGGACCTGTTTCTTTGACTTTGGAACCGGCCACTTTTGGATAGCATCCACTTTGGCCTGTAGGGGATTTATAGTTCCTTGACCCACCTGGTGCCCCAGGTACGTCACTCTGTTTTGGCCTATTTGACACTTTTTAGCCTTAACAGTTAGTCCTGCCTGTCGGATGCGCTCGAAGACTTTTCCCAGGTGCTCCAGGTGCTCTGTCCATGAATCAGAAAAAATGGCCACATCATCGAGGTAGGCAACTGCAGATTCTCCCAATCCCGCTAGGAGACCATCTACAAGTCTTTGGAAGGTGGCGGGTGCATTTCGCAACCCGAAAGGGAGTACATTGAATTCGTACACCCCTGCCTGGGTGACGAAGGCTGACCTTTCCTTAGCGGGTTCATCTAGTGGTACTTGCCAGTACCCTTTGGTTAAGTCTAAAGTAGAGATGAATTGGGCATGTCCCAATTTTTCCAATAGCTCATCTGTGCGTGGCATTGGATAGTTGTCAGGACGAGTTACAGCATTTAGCTTACGGTAGTCCACGCAAAAGCGTATTTCCCCATCTGGTTTGGGAACTAGAACCACTGGAGATGCCCATGCACTGTTAGAGGGGCGGATTATACCCATCTGTAGCATGTCCTGGATCTCCCTTTGTATAGCAGCTTGGGCATGAGGTGACTCCCGGTAGGATGGGGTTCTAATTGGGTGAGCATTACCTGTGTCAATGGAGTGGTATGCCCGTTCGGTCCGTCCTGGAGTGGCTGAGAAAATCGGTGCAAAGCTTGTGCACAGCTCCTTGATCTGCTGTCGCTGCAGACGTCCCAGGGTCGTGGAGAGGTTCACCTCTTCCACGCCACCATTCCTTGTTCCTTCGTAGTAGACACCTGCAGGCCACTCCGCGTCATCTGTTTCCTGGGCTGTAAACTGGCAAACGTTTAATTCTCTGGAATAAAAGGGCTTAAGAGAATTAACATGGTATACCTTAGGCTTTATGTTGGAGGTGGGGGAGGCTATGAGATAGTTAACAGCTCCTAGGCGCTCCTGGACCGTGAATGGTCCTTCCCACGACGCTTCCATTTTATGGGCCTGGAGCGCCTTTAAGACCATGACTTGGTCTCCTACTTTGAAGGACCGTTCTCTGGAATGTTTATCATACCAGGCCTTTTGCTCTTCCTGAGCATCCTTTAGGTTTTCTTTAGCAAGGGCTAAAGAGTGTCGGAGGGTGTTTTGTAGGTTGCTTACAAAGTCTAGAATGTTAGTTCCTGGAGAAGGCGTAAACCCCTCCCATTGCTGCTTCACCAACTGTAATGGCCCCTTAACCTCGCGGCCATACACAAGTTCAAATGGTGAAAACCCTAAACTGGGATGTGGTACAGCCCTGTAGGCAAAAAGCAACTGCTGCAACACTAGGTCCCAATCATTGGAGTGTTCATTTATGAATTTACGTATCATGGCCCCCAAAGTTCCATTAAACCTCTCCACCAGACCATTGGTTTGATGGTGATGAGGGGTGGCAACCAAGTGATTCACCCCATGAGCTTCCCACAGGTTTTTCATGTTCCCTGCCAGGAAATTAGTTCCCGAATCTGTAAGGATGTCGGAGGGCCACCCTACCCTGGCAAAAATGTCTGCTAATGCCTGGCACACACTTTTAGCCTTGGTGTTGCTTAAGGGTACAGCTTCCGGCCATCGGGTAGCAAAATCCATGAAAGTCAGTACGTACTGCTTTCCTCTGGGTGTCTTCTTTGGGAAAGGACCCAGAATATCCACAGCTACTCGCTGAAATGGGACCTCAATTATGGGTAGTGGCTGGAGAGGGGCTTTAACCTGGTCTTGGGGCTTTCCCACTCGTTGGCACACCTCACAAGACCGGACATAATTAGCAACGTCCTTGCCCATTCCCTCCCAGTGGAAGGACTTCCCCAACCGGTCTTTGGTTCTGTTCACCCCAGAATGGCCACTGGGATGATCATGGGCTAAGCTCAAGAGCTTTACCCGATACTTAGTGGGAACTACCAACTGTCTTTGAGGATGCCAGTCTTCCTGGTGCCCACCAGAAAGAGTCTCCTTGTATAAAAGTCCTTTCTCTACAACAAACCGGGATCGGTTAGAAGAGCTGAGAGGCGGTGGGGTGCTCCGCGCCGCCGCCCAAGCTTTCTGGAGGCTGTCATCTGCTTCCTGCTCGGCCTGGAACCGTTCCCTTGATGCTGGAGACATCAGTTCCTCCTTGGACTGTGGACTGGGGCTTGGTCCCTCTGGAAGCGATGCAGGTGCTGGGGCTGTTTCCATTGACTGTGAACCGCTGTCCTCTGGTGCACTATGTGGTATTTCAGGCTCTGGCTGAGCCTCTTGGGTAGGGTTATCTGCTGCTTCCGCCAGTTCAGGCTCGCTGGTGCCCTCTGGCATTGGAGTTGTAGACGGGGTTGCAAGCGCTGGACTCAGTGCTGGCAATGGTTCTGGTGCTGGTTGCGTTGCCAGTTCCGGTTCTGGGACTGGCTTTGGCTGGGTCTCTGGGATTGGATCCACTACGGCTGTTGCAGTCGTTGGCAGGGGATCCGGTTCCACCACCTGTGTTTGGGTCTCCCGTAACACCGACGGGGCTCTGGTGGACGGCTCAGGAACAGGGATGGGGGTGAAAGCTTGCTTAGCCTGGCTGCGGGTGACTATTCCCACCCTCTTGGCTAGCTTCACATGGTTGGCCAAGTCTTCCCCCAGCAGCATGGGGATGGGATAATTGTCATATACTGCAAAAGTCCACATTCCTGCCCAGCCCTTGTACTGGACATGCAACTGGGCTGTAGGCAAGGTTACAGACTGTGACACGAAGGGTTGAATTGTCACTGTAGCCTCCGGGTTGATGAGTTTGGGGTCCACTAGGGATTGGTGGATAGTTGACACTTGTGCCCCAGTATCCCTCCAAGCGATAACCTTCTTACCGCCCACTCTCAAGGTTTCCCTTCGCTCCGAGGGTATGAGAGAGGCATCTGGGTCTGGGGATCTTTGGTGTGACTGGGGTGTAATGAACTGTAATCGGTTGGGGTTCTTGGGGCAGTGAGCCTTTATATGCCCCAGTTCATTACATTTAAAACATCGCCCTGCTAAGGTATCACCGGGGCGATGTTGGTTGGTGGAGACTGGTGGGGTGGGGTGAGAAGGCGTCTGGGGTTTCCCTTGGGATGTGGGTGGGGCCTTGGGTTGTCCCCGGTGGTAAGGTTTTGTTTCGGCTTGCCCCTTCTGATATTCGCTCCAACTGCTACTAGCTTTTTTCTTTTCTGTCACCTCCACCCATTTGGCTCCAATCTCCCCCGCCTCGGTTACAGTTTTGGGCTTCCCATCTAGGATGTACCTTTCTATTTCCTCAGGAACACCCTCTAAAAACTGCTCCATTTGCAATAGGAAGGGCAACTCTTCCGTAGATTTAACATTTGCTCCTGATATCCAGGCATCCCAATTTTTTTGAATGTGGTAGGCATGCCGGGTAAATGACACATCTGGTTTCCACCTTAGGGCTCTGAACCGCCGACGGGCATGCTCAGGTGTTAGCCCCATTCTGATTCTGGCCTTGTTTTTAAAAAGTTCATAACTGTTCATGTGTTCCTTAGGCATTTCAGCCGCCACCTCTGCTAAGGGTCCACTGAGCTGCGGTCTCAGCTCTACCATGTACTGGGTTAGAGGGATGTTGTATCCAAGGCAGGCCCTTTCAAAATTTTCTAAGAAGGCCTCAGTATCATCGCCTGCCTTGTAGGTGGGGAATTTCCTGGGATGGGAAGTGGTACCTGGAGAGGAGTTGTTAGGATGGTCTGCTGCATCCTGCCTAGTCCTTGCTGCTTCCAGTTCCATCTCTCTCTTGTGGGCCTCCTGTTTGGCTTTTTCTTCTCTTTCATGGGCCTCCTGTTTGGCTTTTTCTTCTCTTTCATGCTGCTCTGCCTCGAGTTTTTTAATTTCAAGCAGTCTCTGATGTTTTCTCTCGTTTTCTTCTGCTTCTAGTCTGGCCAGTTCTATTTTTTTAGTTAGTTCTTTGGCAGTCATTTTCCTGTTTTCTTGTGCTGGGTCACACCCTCTGTAGTTGACTGAGACTGGGATGTGTACTTAGCTCTGGCTGCTGCTGAGTTAACAGAGACTTTCTAACAAGCTACTCCCGAGGATGTAAAAAGAAAAAAAAAAAACAATTCAACTTGTAAATTGCCTTTACCAGTTCAAAGTTTGCTCACTGATTGAACCCTTCTCTTAACAAAGCCCCTTGTTAAAAAAAAACTTAACACCTCTGCCTTCAGGCAAGGAGAGATAAGATATGCATCTACCTTCAGCTCTGCTCTCCAAGCAGCTAGAAGGAGAAAAAAAAAATCTCTTACTGGCTTTTGGGTTAAAACGATCTCCACCGCTATGCCACCATGTCAGGGCTGGATCCCCACTTTGAACTTTAGGGTTCAAATGTAGGGGCCTGC
>NW_020702634.1:0-2016 GCF_002925995.2 Terrapene triunguis | reverse complement strand
GGTTGTGAAGGCCACAGCTAAGGGTTCCCCTAGGTAAGAGGAATCCTCATCTGGCCCCTGCCCCCTAGCATGGGGGACATTATGGAGCAGGTTTGGAGTGGGCATGGCAGGATTGTGACAGGGTGGGACTGGAGCATAATGCCTTGTACATCCCCTGGCAGCCCAAGTCTGCTCTGACTTGCAGCAGCTAAGGGGGTGGTCTGGCCTCTGGCAGCCTCCAGGATCAGAGGGCCCAGAAATGTGTCAGAAAGTTACCTGGGCCTCTCTTTCCCCGTGCCATGTGCTTACTTTCTCGTTCTTTGCCAGCAAGAGAGAAGTGCCCACATCTCCTGGTTCCCTAGGGAATCTAAGTAGTGCAGAGTCCAGTGCGGTATGGTTCAAGCTGAGAGGCACTGGTACAGTTGTGTGTTCTCTTAGAGGTGCCAGGGTTGGAGGGAGAGCCCACATAAGGATATTGTACCTCAGAAGCCCTAAAGCCTCTTTCTGTAGCATTGCACCATAATGGACCTAATCCTAAATAGGTCCCACCCTCTTAGTATGTGTCCTGGCTGGTGAATCAGCTGCATTGTGATGCTTTCGTTTTCACACCCTGCCTCACATGGGTACACGATATTATCATGTCACCATGACACTGCATGTCAGATACAAACACCCAAACGTCACTGTGGCCTTAGAGCCAAATATGTTCACATTTCACGACTCTTGCAAGGGCCAGGTTTTCAAAGCAGGGTAGAAGAGGCATGCAGAAAAATGTGTGTGTGCCCCTTGCACCCACAGAACCCCATTTTTGCATGTCTGAAGCCAGCAATTGAGGTGGGTTTTTTTGGTATGTTTTTTTTTTTTTTGCAGGTGTGGTGGGTTTGCACATAGGAGGTTTTGCAGGCATAATTAATGTACAGATGAGGTGGGGTGGCGAGTGCACTAGGTGAATACGTATGTGTATGCATGCACAAGGAGAGGATGAGGCTATAAAGGTATCACGGATCCATAGGATCGGTGCTACACCCACAGTTTTGCAACAGTCTCTAGGAGGAACCCATTCAATGTGCCGGACCCCCAAGGGGTCTCACCCTTCCTCCAGAATAGGCGATGCAGCCTCACCACCTCCTGGACTGAACCTCTGGGGCTTCAGTGCTCCTGCTTCACTCTGTGAGCTCTGTTCAGAGAGTCCAACTGAAGTAGACTCCTAGTAGAGACGTACACTCTTCGGGGATTAACGCATGTTGCCAAATATTTACAGCACCACTCAGGCAGCGTTATCAGAACAATAGGGTTTATTAGTCAGCTGGAACACAGCACAGGAAGTCCTCAGTTTAGCACAGAGAACTGAAGGTTAAAATATAGTCTAGTCTGGTTAGCCAAAGCCCGGCCAAGCTGGCGTGAAAGTGAACCCCATTTCAGGCTCTGTCTGCCTCTCTCTGTCTGACCTCCTGGGTCAGTTCCCAGGTGAGAGCCCTCACTCTTTCCAGAGCCGACTCTTATCCCCCACCTCATACCTTTCCAGTCCTTTGTTCTCGAGCTGGGGTACCTGCTTAGCTTCCCTGCTGAGAAATGGAGAAATCCATCTCCCTCTGGGTTGTTCCTTGCTAGGTGTCAATGTCTGGCGACTGGGATCCTAATGTGGATGCAGCTTAACCTGGCAAAGCTGTGCTTTTGCTGGTGTAGCTTATTTTCCAGCACTGCCATCCAACCCCCGCAAACAAAATAAGCTAGACTGGTAAAATCACAGTTTTACCGGTATAACTGCATCTCCTCACCCCCCCGACAGACAGAGCTATGCCGGCAGAAATCTGTAGGGTAGACCTGGCCTCACTCTGCGACCTGGAGCTTGTCACTTCATTGCACTGTGCTTCAATGGCCCCTTCTGTGAAATGGGGTTACTGCCAAGATAGCAGGCTAATTTAATCATAGCTTTCCCACTCCTGGACCCCCCGTGCTCCACCCCAGCAGCACAAAGGGGATTTACAGTGGTTGTGAAGGCCACAGCTAAGGGTTCCCCTAGGTAAGAGGAATCCT
>NW_020702633.1:0-1268 GCF_002925995.2 Terrapene triunguis | reverse complement strand
CCTCGTTACTCAGCCCGTTACTCAGCCTGTCCTCCCTCATTACTCAGTCTGTTACTCAGCCTGTTACTCAGTCTGTGCGCCCTCATTACTCAGCCTGTTACTCAGCCTGTGCTCCCTCATTACTCAGCCCATTACTCAGCCTGTGCTCCCTCATTACTCAGCCTGTGCTCCCTCGTTACTCAGCCCGTTACTCAGCCTGTGCTCCCTTGTTACTCTGCATGCCTGTTAGCTACTCAGCTGTACTCAGCACATCCTCCCTCATTGCTCAGTGTGTACCCATTAGTTACTCAGCTCTTACTCCATTGTTACTCAGCCATTACACAGCACGTTCTCCATCATTACTCAGTGCACATTCACTCATTACTCAGCCGTTACTCACTGCATACTCCCCTTGTTACTCAGGGCATAAGCCCTCTTTACCCCACACTCCTTCACCTGTTACTCAGTGGTTACTAATGTGTTACTTGGACATGACTGGCTGGTTACGCAGCAGGTGGCCGAGCTCCTCGGCCGTGACTCAGCCGTTACTCCGAGGCTCAGCGGGAGCTTGGCCTGCGTAAGGACTGAGCGAAGTGCTGGGGACCTGGCCCTGGGAGTGAAGCCGGCCCAGCCGTACCTGCTGCACTTCCACGTTGCCTCCGTTCAGGATGGAAATGCCCAGCTTGAGGGTGGAGGACACCATGGCGCCTGGCTCCCCTGCCGACAACCAAGGCAACGCTGGTTACCAGCCTGGCACAGGGCTCACCCCCCAACCTGCCAGCTCCCCGTCAAGCCGCCCCGCTGTCCCTCCCCAGGCGAGAGTCCGATCTCACCTTTGCAGGCGCTGATCATCTGCAGCACCATCTCGGCCGCCCCGCGGTTGTGCAGCCGTGACTGCTGGTAGAGCAGCTTCTGCTTCTCCATCTCCTTCTCCTGCGGGGTGGAGACACAAGGGTCGGCACAGGCAGGGGCTGGAGCCAGGACCGGAGGTAGGGAGGGGATCACCTACCTCAAATGAGCCTTCGGCCTCCTCCTCGTCTTTCTCGCCACCTTCCTCTTCACCTTCTTCAATGTGACAGCTCTGGAAGTGAGAGGAAGCCAGAGTGAGGGGTGCGTGGGAGCCAAATACCACCCTCCTCCCTTTAATCCAGATACTATGCCATTACTCCAGTGATACTACACCGGTACTCTGGAGATACTACGTCGTCACTCTGGAGATATCACACTATCAGTACACTGTTACTCTAGAGACACAACACCATTATTTGGGAGATACTACATTATTACTC
>NW_020702632.1:0-1102 GCF_002925995.2 Terrapene triunguis | reverse complement strand
CTCCCTCGTTACTCAGCCCGTTACTCAGCCTGTGCTCCCTTGTTACTCTGCATGCCTGTTAGCTACTCAGCTGTACTCAGCACATCCTCCCTCATTGCTCAGTGTGTACCCATTAGTTACTCAGCTTCTTACTCCATTGTTACTCAGCCATTACACAGCACGTTCTCCATCATTACTCAGTGCACATTCACTCATTACTCAGCCGTTACTCACTGCATACTCCCCTTGTTACTCAGGGCATAAGCCCTCTTTACCCCACACTCCTTCACCTGTTACTCAGTGGTTACTAATGTGTTACTTGGACATGACTGGCTGGTTACTCAGCAGGTGGCCGAGCTCCTCGGCCGTGACTCAGCCGTTACTCCGAGGCTCAGCGGGAGCTTGGCCTGCGTAAGGACTGAGCGAAGTGCTGGGGACCTGGCCCTGGGAGTGAAGCCGGCCCAGCCGTACCTGCTGCACTTCCACGTTGCCTCCGTTCAGGATGGAAATGCCCAGCTTGAGGGTGGAGGACACCATGGCGCCTGGCTCCCCTGCCGACAACCAAGGCAACGCTGGTTACCAGCCTGGCACATGGCTCACCCCCCAACCTGCCAGCCCCCCGTCAAGCCGCCCCGCTGTCCCTCCCCAGGCGAGAGTCCGATCTCACCTTTGCAGGCGCTGATCATCTGCAGCACCATCTCGGCCGCCCCGCGGTTGTGCAGCCGTGACTGCTGGTAGAGCAGCTTCTGCTTCTCCATCTCCTTCTCCTGCGGGGTGGAGACACAAGGGTCGGCACAGGCAGGGGCTGGAGCCAGGACCGGAGGTAGGGAGGGGATCACCTACCTCAAATGAGCCTTCGGCCTCCTCCTCGTCTTTCTCGCCACCTTCCTCTTCACCTTCTTCAATGTGACAGCTCTGGAAGTGAGAGGAAGCCAGAGTGAGGGGTGCGTGGGAGCCAAATACCACCCTCCTCCCTTCAATCCAGATACTATGCCATTACTCCAGTGATACTACACCGGTACTCTGGAGATACTACGTCGTCACTCTGGAGATATCACACTATCAGTACACTGTTACTCTAGAGACACAACACCATTATTTGGGAGATACTACATTATTACTC
>NW_020702631.1:3087-6099 GCF_002925995.2 Terrapene triunguis | reverse complement strand
GCTGGATATATACCCCAGCCGACCCAGCGCCCCCTCAGTTCCTTCTTGCCGGCTACTCCGACAGTGGGGAAGGGGGGCGGGTTTGGAATGGATATGAGCAACACATCTAGAAGAACAACAGTTACAACGGTGAGTAACCGTCTTTTCTTCTTCGAGTGCTTGCTCATATCCATTCCAGTTAGGTGACTCCCAAGCCCCACCTAGGTGGCGGGGTCGGAGTGAGACATTGTTGTGTGCAGAATCACTGACCCGAAAGCAGCATCGTCTCTGGATTGTTGCACCAGCGCATAGTGAGTAGCAAATGTGTGGACCGATGACCACACTGCAGCTCTACAAATGTCCTGGATCGGAACTTGAGCCAGGAAGGCAGTCGAGGAGGCCTGAGCCCTCGTGGAATGAGCGGTGAGGCGTGGCGTCGGTACACCGGCCAGGTCGTAGCAAGCACGAATACAGGACGTGATCCAAGTGGACAGGCACTGTGAAGAGACCGGTGAGCCTTTCATCCGGTCGGCCACCGCAACGAAGAGTTGCGTCGTCTTCCTAAATGGCTTTGTACGGTCAATATAGAAAGCCAGGGCCCTGCGAACGTCCAAAGAGTGTAAACGCTGGTCTTGACGAGTAGCGTGCGGTTTCGGATGGAAGACCGGGAGGAATATATCCTGGTTCACGTGGAAAGGTGACACCACCTTTGGCAGAAAGGCAGGATGGGGGCGAAGCTGCACCTTGTCCTTATGGAATACCGTGTATGGGGGCTCGGATGTCAGCGCCCTGAGTTCCGAGACGCGTCGCGCTGAGGTGATGGCTACCAGGAAGGCTGTCTTCCAAGATAAGTACAGGAGCGAGCAGGTAGCCAATGGTTCAAACGGAGGCCCTGTGAGCCTGGAGAGGACGAGGTTGAGGTCCCACGTTGGAACCGGCTGTCGTTGCTGTGGGTATAGCCGGTCTAAGCCCTTGAGGAATCTAACGACCATCGGGTCCGAGAAGACCGAGGACGTGAGTTCCCCCGGGTGAAAAGCGGAAATAGCGGCGAGGTGAACCCTAATTGAGGATGTCGCCAAGCCCTGCTGTCTTAGGGACAGGAGGTATTCCAGTATCAAGGGGATAGGAGCCTGCGAGGGAGACGTAGCTCGTTGCTCACACCAGCAGGAGAACCTCTTCCACTTGGCTAAATAAGTGGTCCGCGTAGAGGGCTTTCTACTTCCCAGCAGGACCTGTTGGACGGCCTGCGAGCATTGCCGCTCTGAGCGACTCAACCATGAAGCATCCACGCCGTGAGGTGGAGCGACTGCAGGTCGGGGTGACACAGCCGGCCGTGGTCCTGAGAGATGAGATCCGGACTCAAGGGGAGCGTGATCGGCCTCTGTACTGACAGCTCTAGAAGTGTGGTGTACCAGTGCTGTCTCGGCCAAGTGGGAGCGACTAGAATTACCCGTGCATGGTCCCTGCGGATCTTGAGCAGCACCCTGTGGACCAGCGGGAATGGGGGAAAGGCGTAGAACAGATGGTCTTTCCATGCCATGAGGAAGGCGTCCGACCGGGAGCCCCGGGCTCGCCCGTGTAGGGAGCAGAATGCCTGGCACTTCCTGTTGGCCCGAGATGCGAACAGGTCGATCTGGGGAAACCCCCACCTCTGGAAGACGGAATAGATGATGTCCGGGCGAATCGACCACTCGTGCGTTTGGAAGGACCTGCTGAGACGGTCCGCCAGCGTATTCTGGACTCCAGGCAGGAATGACGCCGTGAGATGTATCGAGTGGGCGATGCAAAAGTCCCACAGGCGAATGGCCTCTTGGCATAGGGGAGATGAGCGGGCTCCGCCTTGCTTGTTGATGTAAAACATGGCCGTGGTGTTGTCGGTGAGAATCAGCACGCAACGGCCCTGTAGGAAGTTGAGGAAAGCCTGACAAGCCAGGCGCACTGCCATCAGCTCTCGGACGTTGATGTGCAGGGCTAGTTGGGACGCCGACCACAGGCCTTGGGTATGATGCTCCCCCAGGTGAGCGCCCCATCCTAGAGATGAAGCGTCCGTAACTAGGTGGAGGGAGGGCTGTGGGGCGTGAAAGGGTACTCCTGCACAGACCGCCGTGCGATCCGTCCACCATGTGAGGGAGGCCAAGACTGCGGTCGGAACCGTGACCACTATGCTCAGGTCGTCTCGATGAGGACGGTAAACCGATGACACCCAAGTCTGCAATGGGCGAAGTCGCAGTCTGGCGTGCCTGGTTACGTAGGTGCACGAGGCCATGTGGCCCAAGAGGGCAAGGCATGTCCTTATGGTGGTAGTTGGAAAGGCCTTGAGTCCTTGAATGACGCTTGAAATGGTATGAAAGCGGCTGTCTGGCAGGATGGCTCGGGCATGTCTGGAGTCCAGGATTGCTCCGATGAACTCTATTCTCTGAGTTGGTACTAGAGTGGACTTCTCTTTGTTGAGTAGAATGCCCAGCTCGTGGAAAGTGCGTGTCACTATGTGGACATGGGCCTGCACTTGGTCTCTGGTGCGGCCGCGTACCAGCCAGTCGTCCAAGTACGGGAACAGCTGTATCCCTTGTCGACGAAGGAAGGCCGCGACGACTGCCAGACACTTTGTGAACACCCTGGGAGCCGAAGACAAGCCGAAGGGAAGGACTGCGAATTGGTAGTGCACCCTGTTTACTACAAATCGCAGGAAGCGCCTGTGAGGCGGATAAATCGCTATGTGGAAATAAGCGTCCTTCATGTCGAGGGCAGCGAACCAGTCTCCAGGATCCAGTGAAGGGATGATGGTCCCCAATGACACCATGCGGAACTTCAACTTTACTATGAATTTGTTGAGCCCGCGCAAGTCTAAGATGGGCCTTAGACCCCCTTTTGACTTGGGTATCAGGAAGTAGCGGGAGTAAAACCCCCTGCCCCTTAGCTCTGATGGAACCTCCTCTATGGCCCCCATAGCGAGGAGCCCAAAAACCTCCTGTATAAGGAGTTGCTCGTGAGAAGGGTCCCTGAAGAGGGACGGGGAGGGGGAGTGGGAGGGGG
>NW_020702631.1:1090-2987 GCF_002925995.2 Terrapene triunguis | reverse complement strand
GGGGGGGGGGGGGGGGGGGGGGGGGGGGGGGGGGGGGGGCGAGGAAAACTGGAGGGCGTATCCCCTTTCCACCGTGCGAAGGACCCAACGGTCCGAGGTTATACGGGACCAAGCACGGTGGAAGCGGGAGAGGCAGTCCCGGAAAGGGGGAATCGGATTGTGGGTACCGGTCGTGGTGCCGTCCTCGACCGCACCTTCAAAAGGCTTGTCTAGGCCCTGAAGGTGGCCTAGACTGGCCCTGGTTCTGACCGGGTTGGGGGCCGGTCGACCTTCGCCTACCACCTCGACCCCGCCTCCTAGCAAAGTCCTGTCTTGGACGAGGCGGGGGAGGGTAGAACCGCTGAGGCTGGGGCCTGAAGGGTCTGCGCTGAGGACCTGGGACATGCATCCCCAGGGAGCGCATCATTGTCCGAGAGTCTTTAAGATTTTGGAGCCTCGAGTCTGTTTTCTCTGAAAAAAGGCCCTGGCCCTCGAACGGTAGGTCCTGCAGGGTCTGCTGCAGTTCCGGTGGCAAGCCCGACACCTGGAGCCAGGAGATTCGGCGCATTGCTATCCCTGAAGCCAGGGTCCTAGCGGCCGAGTCCGCTATATCCAGGGATGCCTGTAGGGAGGTGCATGCCACCCGCTTGCCCTCCTCTACCAAGGCCCCGAACTCTTCCCTCGAGTCCTGGGGGACCAGCTCTTTAAATTTCCCCATCGAGGACCACATATTGAAGCCGTAGCGGCTGAGGAGCGCCTGCTGGTTCGCTGCCCGCAATTGCAGTCCGCCAGCAGAATAAACCTTGCGTCCGAACAAATCGAAGCGCTTAGCGTCCTTCGATTTGGGCGCAGCAGCCTGCTGGCCATGGCGCTCCCGTGCATTGACTGATGACACCACCAGTGAGCACGGTTGGGGGTGAGTGTACAGATACTCATGTTCCCGGGAAGGCACGAAGTACTTTCTCTCAACCCCTCTGGCCGTGGGCGGAATAGAGGCCGGGGTCTGCCAGATAGTGGTGGCGTTGGCCTGGATGGTGCGGACCAGCGGTAATGCCACCCTGGATGGAGCATCCGCCGAAATGATCTGTACTATTGGGTCATGGACCTCCGCAATCTCCTCCACCTGGAGGTCCAGATTGCGAGCCATGCGCCGCAGCAGGTCCTGATGGGCCCGAAGGTCTATCGGAGGCGGCCCGATGGTAGACGTGCCCGCTACGGCCTCATCAGGAGAGGACGAGGAGGATACCCCCGGTGGCAAGGGGTCCAATGGTTGATCCTGCTCCAGGTGTTCCTGGTGTTGGGCATCTCCTGCCCCCTGGTCCAGGGCCTCTGCAAGTGTGGGCACTGGAGCGTCCACGTCCCTTGGAGGAGGGCGGGAGATGGTGGACTCTGGGGCCCTAGGCTCCGAACGGCCAGAGCGGGAGGCCGATAGGGGAGCTCCTTGTGCTTGGTGGTAGGCCCAAGGAGTCCAGAAGGACCAATGCGCAGGTCCTTGTATCGGGTCGTCGGTCTCCTGCAGGTGGCCGGGCTCCACTGTTTCAGAGGACCGCGACGCCGATCTCGACGGCCACGGTGGTGCCGAAGCCGATGCCGTCGGCACCGGATGGTACGGTGCCGATCGGTGCCGACCGTAAGGGGACCTGTCCCTGTGTGGTTCCGGCGAACGGCGCCGGGACCTGGACCGGTGCCGATGGTCCCTCCGGTGCCGGGATCCCGATCTGGAACGTGACGACGATCTGGAGGAGGCGTGGTACCGGGAGCGGCCTCTCGAGCCCGAGTGGCGCTCATACCGGTGCCGGGAGCTGCGCCTCGACCCCGATCGGTGCCGGTCGTCACGGCGGTGCCGGGATGTTGAGCGGCGCCGCGAGGAAGATCTGGACCGCGAGTACGACCGGTGCCGAGGTGACACTCGGCGCCG
>NW_020702631.1:0-990 GCF_002925995.2 Terrapene triunguis | reverse complement strand
TGGACCGCGAGTACGACCGGTGCCGAGGTGACACTCGGCGCCGGGACTCAGAGCGGCGTCGGGACCTGCTTCGGGATCTGGAGCGGTGCCGAGAGGGTTGTGCTGGCGACGGTGGGCGCACCAGGGCAGGTTTCCCTCTAGACTGCAGCACACGTGGGGCTACCGGTGCCGGGAGTTGCGACGGCGCCGGCTCAGTGAGGGCAATCAGGTCTCTAGCGGTAGCGAAGGTCTCCGGGGTGGAAGGGAGACAAGGTTCCACCACCAGCCTTGGTGGTGAAACAGTCCGCACCGGACTCAACGGCCTCGGTGCCGGAGTCGACGGTGTGGCCGCCTGTCTTTGGCGGTCCAGCTGCGGACGCGGCTCTACCCCCGGCACCGGGGGAGCCGGAATCTTCGCGGCAGCAGCGTCCCGTGTCTTAGCGGTCTTCTTATGGCCCAGAGAAATGGATCGGTGCCGAGGTTCTTTGGGCGGGCGCGGTGCCGACGTCGGTTGGTGCCGAACAGTCTTTTCTGCCGCACCGGTCGGGCCCGCCGGGGCGCTGCGCACCGAAGCGCTCGGTGCCGGGACAGGGCGCGCCGAGGGAGGATCTGGACTCAGAGCCGCCTCCATGAGGAGCTGTCGGAGCCTAAAGTCCCGCTCCTTCCTTGTCCTCGGCTTGAAGGCCTTGCAGATAGGGCACTTATCTGCTGGATGAGTCTCTCCCAGGCACTTCAAGCAAGAACTATGCGGGTCGCTAGTTGGCATGTGCTTCCCGCAGGACGCGCACGGCTTAAAGCCAGGAGCCTTGGGCATGGGCCCGGCTGTGCGCCGGGGGGAAAAGGGGAAAAACACCCCCTAAACCCCCGATAACAAATTACAACTATATATATATACACTATACACTAACTACTAACTAACTTGAACAACTATCTATATAACTAAATATAACAAGAACAATGAAAAGCTAGGGAGTGTGGAGATCAGCTAAGCCGCGCTCCACAGTTCCAACG
>NW_020702630.1:5000-6052 GCF_002925995.2 Terrapene triunguis | reverse complement strand
GCTGGATATATACCCCAGCCGACCCAGCGCCCCCTCAGTTCCTTCTTACCGCCCCTGACGGTCGTTGGAACTGTGGAGCGCGGCTTAGCTGATCTCCACACTCCCTAGCTTTTCATTGTTCTTGTTATATTTAGTTATATAGATAGTTGTTCAAGTTAGTTAGTAGTTAGTGTATAGTGTATATATATATAGTTGTAATTTGTTATCGGGGGTTTAGGGGGTGTTTTTCCCCTTTTCCCCCCGGCGCACAGCCGGGCCCATGCCCAAGGCTCCTGGCTTTAAGCCGTGCGCGTCCTGCGGGAAGCACATGCCAACTAGCGACCCGCATAGTTCTTGCTTGAAGTGCCTGGGAGAGACTCATCCAGCAGATAAGTGCCCTATCTGCAAGGCCTTCAAGCCGAGGACAAGGAAGGAGCGGGACTTTAGGCTCCGACAGCTCCTCATGGAGGCGGCTCTGAGTCCAGATCCTCCCTCGGCGCGCCCTGTCCCGGCACCGAGCGCTTCGGTGCGCAGCGCCCCGGCGGGCCCGACCGGTGCGGCAGAAAAGACTGTTCGGCACCAACCGACGTCGGCACCGCGCCCGCCCAAAGAACCTCGGCACCGATCCATTTCTCTGGGCCATAAGAAGACCGCTAAGACACGGGACGCTGCTGCCGCGAAGATTCCGGCTCCCCCGGTGCCGGGGGTAGAGCCGCGTCCGCAGCTGGACCGCCAAAGACAGGCGGCCACACCGTCGACTCCGGCACCGAGGCCGTTGAGTCCGGTGCGGACTGTTTCACCACCAAGGCTGGTGGTGGAACCTTGTCTCCCTTCCACCCCGGAGACCTTCGCTACCGCTAGAGACCTGATTGCCCTCACTGAGCCGGCGCCGTCGCAACTCCCGGCACCGGTAGCCCCACGTGTGCTGCAGTCTAGAGGGAAACCTGCCCTGGTGCGCCCACCGTCGCCAGCACAACCCTCTCGGCACCGCTCCAGATCCCGAAGCAGGTCCCGACGCCGCTCTGAGTCCCGGCGCCGAGTGTCACCTCGGCACCGGTCGTACTCGCGGTCCA
>NW_020702630.1:3003-4900 GCF_002925995.2 Terrapene triunguis | reverse complement strand
CGGCGCCGAGTGTCACCTCGGCACCGGTCGTACTCGCGGTCCAGATCTTCCTCGCGGCGCCGCTCAACATCCCGGCACCGCCGTGACGACCGGCACCGATCGGGGTCGAGGCGCAGCTCCCGGCACCGGTATGAGCGCCACTCGGGCTCGAGAGGCCGCTCCCGGTACCACGCCTCCTCCAGATCGTCGTCACGTTCCAGATCGGGATCCCGGCACCGGAGGGACCATCGGCACCGGTCCAGGTCCCGGCGCCGTTCGCCGGAACCACACAGGGACAGGTCCCCTTACGGTCGGCACCGATCGGCACCGTACCATCCGGTGCCGACGGCATCGGCTTCGGCACCACCGTGGCCGTCGAGATCGGCGTCGCGGTCCTCTGAAACAGTGGAGCCCGGCCACCTGCAGGAGACCGACGACCCGATACAAGGACCTGCGCATTGGTCCTTCTGGACTCCTTGGGCCTACCACCAAGCACAAGGAGCTCCCCTATCGGCCTCCCGCTCTGGCCGTTCGGAGCCTAGGGCCCCAGAGTCCACCATCTCCCGCCCTCCTCCAAGGGACGTGGACGCTCCAGTGCCCACACTTGCAGAGGCCCTGGACCAGGGGGCAGGAGATGCCCAACACCAGGAACACCTGGAGCAGGATCAACCATTGGACCCCTTGCCACCGGGGGTATCCTCCTCGTCCTCTCCTGATGAGGCCGTAGCGGGCACGTCTACCATCGGGCCGCCTCCGATAGACCTTCGGGCCCATCAGGACCTGCTGCGGCGCATGGCTCGCAATCTGGACCTCCAGGTGGAGGAGATTGCGGAGGTCCATGACCCAATAGTACAGATCATTTCGGCGGATGCTCCATCCAGGGTGGCATTACCGCTGGTCCGCACCATCCAGGCCAACGCCACCACTATCTGGCAGACCCCGGCCTCTATTCCGCCCACGGCCAGAGGGGTTGAGAGAAAGTACTTCGTGCCTTCCCGGGAACATGAGTATCTGTACACTCACCCCCAACCGTGCTCACTGGTGGTGTCATCAGTCAATGCACGGGAGCGCCATGGCCAGCAGGCTGCTGCGCCCAAATCGAAGGACGCTAAGCGCTTCGATTTGTTCGGACGCAAGGTTTATTCTGCTGGCGGACTGCAATTGCGGGCAGCGAACCAGCAGGCGCTCCTCAGCCGCTACGGCTTCAATATGTGGTCCTCGATGGGGAAATTTAAAGAGCTGGTCCCCCAGGACTCGAGGGAAGAGTTCGGGGCCTTGGTAGAGGAGGGCAAGCGGGTGGCATGCACCTCCCTACAGGCATCCCTGGATATAGCGGACTCGGCCGCTAGGACCCTGGCTTCAGGGATAGCAATGCGCCGAATCTCCTGGCTCCAGGTGTCGGGCTTGCCACCGGAACTGCAGCAGACCCTGCAGGACCTACCGTTCGAGGGCCAGGGCCTTTTTTCAGAGAAAACAGACTCGAGGCTCCAAAATCTTAAAGACTCTCGGACAATGATGCGCTCCCTGGGGATGCATGTCCCAGGTCCTCAGCGCAGACCCTTCAGGCCCCAGCCTCAGCGGTTCTACCCTCCCCCGCCTCGTCCAAGACAGGACTTTGCTAGGAGGCGGGGTCGAGGTGGTAGGCGAAGGTCGACCGGCCCCCAACCCGGTCAGAACCAGGGCCAGTCTAGGCCACCTTCAGGGCCTAGACAAGCCTTTTGAAGGTGCGGTCGAGGACGGCACCACGACCGGTACCCACAATCCGATTCCCCCTTTCCGGGACTGCCTCTCCCGCTTCCACCGTGCTTGGTCCCGTATAACCTCGGACCGTTGGGTCCTTCGCACGGTGGAAAGGGGATACGCCCTCCAGTTTTCCTCGCCCCCCCCCCCCCCCCCCCCCCCCCCCCCCCCCCCCCCC
>NW_020702630.1:0-2903 GCF_002925995.2 Terrapene triunguis | reverse complement strand
CCCCCTCCCACTCCCCCTCCCCGTCCCTCTTCAGGGACCCTTCTCACGAGCAACTCCTTATACAGGAGGTTTTTGGGCTCCTCGCTATGGGGGCCATAGAGGAGGTTCCATCAGAGCTAAGGGGCAGGGGGTTTTACTCCCGCTACTTCCTGATACCCAAGTCAAAAGGGGGTCTAAGGCCCATCTTAGACTTGCGCGGGCTCAACAAATTCATAGTAAAGTTGAAGTTCCGCATGGTGTCATTGGGGACCATCATCCCTTCACTGGATCCTGGAGACTGGTTCGCTGCCCTCGACATGAAGGACGCTTATTTCCACATAGCGATTTATCCGCCTCACAGGCGCTTCCTGCGATTTGTAGTAAACAGGGTGCACTACCAATTCGCAGTCCTTCCCTTCGGCTTGTCTTCGGCTCCCAGGGTGTTCACAAAGTGTCTGGCAGTCGTCGCGGCCTTCCTTCGTCGACAAGGGATACAGCTGTTCCCGTACTTGGACGACTGGCTGGTACGCGGCCGCACCAGAGACCAAGTGCAGGCCCATGTCCACATAGTGACACGCACTTTCCACGAGCTGGGCATTCTACTCAACAAAGAGAAGTCCACTCTAGTACCAACTCAGAGAATAGAGTTCATCGGAGCAATCCTGGACTCCAGACATGCCCGAGCCATCCTGCCAGACAGCCGCTTTCATACCATTTCAAGCGTCATTCAAGGACTCAAGGCCTTTCCAACTACCACCATAAGGACATGCCTTGCCCTCTTGGGCCACATGGCCTCGTGCACCTACGTAACCAGGCACGCCAGACTGCGACTTCGCCCATTGCAGACTTGGGTGTCATCGGTTTACCGTCCTCATCGAGACGACCTGAGCATAGTGGTCACGGTTCCGACCGCAGTCTTGGCCTCCCTCACATGGTGGACGGATCGCACGGCGGTCTGTGCAGGAGTACCCTTTCACGCCCCACAGCCCTCCCTCCACCTAGTTACGGACGCTTCATCTCTAGGATGGGGCGCTCACCTGGGGGAGCATCATACCCAAGGCCTGTGGTCGGCGTCCCAACTAGCCCTGCACATCAACGTCCGAGAGCTGATGGCAGTGCGCCTGGCTTGTCAGGCTTTCCTCAACTTCCTACAGGGCCGTTGCGTGCTGATTCTCACCGACAACACCACGGCCATGTTTTACATCAACAAGCAAGGCGGAGCCCGCTCATCTCCCCTATGCCAAGAGGCCATTCGCCTGTGGGACTTTTGCATCGCCCACTCGATACATCTCACGGCGTCATTCCTGCCTGGAGTCCAGAATACGCTGGCGGACCGTCTCAGCAGGTCCTTCCAAACGCACGAGTGGTCGATTCGCCCGGACATCATCTATTCCGTCTTCCAGAGGTGGGGGTTTCCCCAGATCGACCTGTTCGCATCTCGGGCCAACAGGAAGTGCCAGGCATTCTGCTCCCTACACGGGCGAGCCCGGGGCTCCCGGTCGGACGCCTTCCTCATGGCATGGAAAGACCATCTGTTCTACGCCTTTCCCCCATTCCCGCTGGTCCACAGGGTGCTGCTCAAGATCCGCAGGGACCATGCACGGGTAATTCTAGTCGCTCCCACTTGGCCGAGACAGCACTGGTACACCACACTTCTAGAGCTGTCAGTACAGAGGCCGATCACGCTCCCCTTGAGTCCGGATCTCATCTCTCAGGACCACGGCCGGCTGTGTCACCCCGACCTGCAGTCGCTCCACCTCACGGCGTGGATGCTTCATGGTTGAGTCGCTCAGAGCGGCAATGCTCGCAGGCCGTCCAACAGGTCCTGCTGGGAAGTAGAAAGCCCTCTACGCGGACCACTTATTTAGCCAAGTGGAAGAGGTTCTCCTGCTGGTGTGAGCAACGAGCTACGTCTCCCTCGCAGGCTCCTATCCCCTTGATACTGGAATACCTCCTGTCCCTAAGACAGCAGGGCTTGGCGACATCCTCAATTAGGGTTCACCTCGCCGCTATTTCCGCTTTTCACCCGGGGGAACTCACGTCCTCGGTCTTCTCGGACCCGATGGTCGTTAGATTCCTCAAGGGCTTAGACCGGCTATACCCACAGCAACGACAGCCGGTTCCAACGTGGGACCTCAACCTCGTCCTCTCCAGGCTCACAGGGCCTCCGTTTGAACCATTGGCTACCTGCTCGCTCCTGTACTTATCTTGGAAGACAGCCTTCCTGGTAGCCATCACCTCAGCGCGACGCGTCTCGGAACTCAGGGCGCTGACATCCGAGCCCCCATACACGGTATTCCATAAGGACAAGGTGCAGCTTCGCCCCCAT
Source organism: Terrapene triunguis (assembly GCF_002925995.2). NCBI lineage: Eukaryota > Metazoa > Chordata > Testudines > Emydidae > Terrapene > Terrapene triunguis. The sequence continues at coordinate 595 of NW_020702630.1, read as the reverse complement.
CCTGCCTTTCTGCCAAAGGTGGTGTCACCTTTCCACGTGAACCAGGATATATTCCTCCCGGTCTTCCATCCGAAACCGCACGCTACTCGTCAAGACCAGCGTTTACACTCTTTGGACGTTCGCAGGGCCCTGGCTTTCTATATTGACCGTACAAAGCCATTTAGGAAGACGACGCAACTCTTCGTTGCGGTGGCCGACCGGATGAAAGGCTCACCGGTCTCTTCACAGTGCCTGTCCACTTGGATCACGTCCTGTATTCGTGCTTGCTACGACCTGGCCGGTGTACCGACGCCACGCCTCACCGCTCATTCCACGAGGGCTCAGGCCTCCTCGACTGCCTTCCTGGCTCAAGTTCCGATCCAGGACATTTGTAGAGCTGCAGTGTGGTCATCGGTCCACACATTTGCTACTCACTATGCGCTGGTGCAACAATCCAGAGACGATGCTGCTTTCGGGTCAGTGATTCTGCACACAACAATGTCTCACTCCGACCCCGCCACCTAGGTGGGGCTTGGGAGTCACCTAACTGGAATGGATATGAGCAAGCACTCGAAGAAGAAAAGACGGTTACTCACCGTTGTAACTGTTGTTCTTC
>NW_020702629.1:0-1546 GCF_002925995.2 Terrapene triunguis | reverse complement strand
GGGGGCTAGATGGTGACTGGCAGTAGCCAAAGACTGAGGCGAGGTGGGGATAGGGGGTTGGAGGTTCCCTGGGGAGGGGAGACCCAGCGAGACTGTGGGGTACTGCAGGGGGCAGAACCCCGAGAGAAGGGGCATGGGGGCCCAGGGGGGACACGGGCGCCATCGGCAAGTGAGACACCGGCCAGCAGAGGGCACTGTGGAATCTGGCGAGCTAATTCCCTGAACAACCATCAGGAGGCGCTGCAGGGGTAAGTCGTCATATCGTTACAGAGTGGTGGAGAATGCGGGCATAGGCGGTCTGCCCTGATACAAGGGGCACGGCAAGGACGGCAGGACTATTGCACAGAGACTGTCGAGAAACCGGGGATGATGGATCCCGGTTACACCAGGATCTTTTACGCCGAGACCCCAGGTGCCATCCCTGCTGGGCCCTGGTGTCAGTGCCCCATCGGAAGGGGGCTGATGACCTGCAGGGAATCCGGAAGGCCCAGGAAGAATTATGGGAGGTGCAGAAGGCCCTCCAGAAACAGTTGGGCCTGTTGGTACGGGAGCAGCGGGCCCTGGTAAAAATCCTCGGGAAGGAGTTTCAGAGGAGTGGTGGAGAAGGGCATGAGAGGCTGAGATCCAGGGCCAGGAGGCCTGTGGCCGAGCGCTGGACGTGTTATGCCTGTTTAAGGCGTGGGCATATCAAGAGGGATTGTCCCTACTGGGACGGGGGCAGGGCGCCTCACCCAGGACAGAGACTGGGGCAAGTTCCGGGGACAGTCTGCCGGGTGAGGGAACCCAGGCAGCTGCCAAACTGTTGAGCAAGAGGGCCACATGTAGTGGGCATGCCCGGGCCCAAGTCAGAGGGTCCAGGTCTGCCCTGGTGGAAGGGTGGAACCCAAGAGGGACTGAGAAGGAGCAAAGGCAGCAAAGAGGCAGGGAGCCTGCTGGGGCTGCCATATCCCAGGACACATTAGGAGGCACTGCCCCCTCAAGGGAGTTGAGGGCTGGCCGATGGAGGTGCCTGGAGGCCGGGAAGGGGCCACACTGGATCCGGAGAAGGCAGCAGAGAGAAGGGCTGACTGGCCCTTGGGCCACCCACAGGAGATGGCGGAGGCTGAGCCGGAGATGACGGGGATGCAGCAGGAGGCCGGGACCCAGACCGTCACTAAGCCAGTCGCTGAAGGGAAAACCTAGACCGAGTGGGGCAGGTAAGAGGCCGGGACACAGGTGGTCATGGGACAGACCACCAAGTAGACCCAGACCCTGAGGGTGGAGGGTCCGGGAGAAATGGACCTAAGAGCGTGGCTGGAGGCCGCAGAACTGGCCCGCCGGAAGGCAGACACCCAGACCCGGGAGAAGGCCCGAGGCTGGGAGGCCTCGGAGAAGAAGTGGGTGGGCCTGGAAGGGTGACCCTGGAGGGGTAGCCTTGGGGAGCCCCAGCCAAGACTCCCCCCTACTCCCAGGGATGGGGATTTTGAGGTGTGTGTGTGTGTAGCGGGGTGGTCACACACACAGCCCCGGAGAAGGCTGTGGCTGGGGAAAGGCTGATTGGGGAAGC
>NW_020702628.1:0-3953 GCF_002925995.2 Terrapene triunguis | reverse complement strand
GGGGGGGGGACTCTCCAGTGCCCAGAAGGAGCACGCAAGAGAGTTACATAAGATTATACGGCAGCGATCATGCATCGCTGTCCCGGTCGCTCATATTGAGGACCTTCTAAGGGAAATAGACCGCCAGTGCCCCTGGTATCCTGACTGCGGGTCTTTACAGCTTCCTGATTGGATACGGATTGGGATCACCTTGTATAGTGAACCCCGTGCCCCAGTTCAGCACCTGCTGCTCTGGCAGCGTTGTAAGGAGGCACTGGAGGGGTCGGCCCCGACGGCCCCAAGCCGGTCTCCCTTTTGCCCCCAGGTGATGGGCCACCCCCCTCCTACCCGCAGCTGACCCTCCCTGCGCCGCCGCCCGTGGCGGCACCCCCCTGCCTACCGGTCGGGCGGGGGGGCGCTGTTGCCGCGGCGGTGCAGCCAGCGCGTGAGGCCGGTCTCTTGACCGGCGAAGAATCCAGCTGTGGGCTCGAGGCGTTTCCCGTCTCTTGGCGGGATAATGGAAATGGGGGGGAGATAGTGGATTGGGAGGCTCTCCCCTACTCGGTTCTGCGCGAGCTCCGCAAGGCAGTTCGTGAGACCGGGGTGCGGTCCACTTTCACCCTGGGGATCATGGAAGGTGTGTCAAACGGTTATCACTTACTCCCCCAAGTTTGGAAAGATATGTGTCGCATGGTGCTGTCTCCCGCGCAATACGTTGTGTGGGATAGCGAGTACCAGCGAGAGGCGCTTGCGGCAGCAGCACAAGGTGGGGGGGCCTATCTTGCTAAGCAGTTATATGGCTCAGGGCAGTTTTTGAGCATCCCCCCGCAGGTGGAGGGCACGCCCCGGGCAGCTTATCCCTGGTGGTCTAGTGGTTAGGATTCGGCGCTCTCACCGCCGCGGCCCGAGTCCGTGGGCGGATGATGGAGGGGGTACATCTCCACCTGTGGGGCCGTGATTTATTAACGCTTTAATTGCCACCATCCATATTGATGATTAGGCGTACGGCCCTCCCCCTCCGTTGGCTCACTAACGAGCCTGTATGGGTTGCACAGTGGCCGCTTCCTTTGGACCAGCTGGAGGCTCTCCAGCACTTGGTTAATGACCAGCTACGGGCAGGGCATGTGGAGGAGTCCACTAGCCCCTTTATTACCCCCGTGTTTGTAAGCACAAAAGACTGGGAAATTTAATTGTGACCCTTTTTAAGTAAGAATCTTTAAGCTGTGGATAGCTTTGGATCTGGAAGCAAGCCAGAAAGCATTTGTATTAATGCAATCTTCTAATTAATAAGGTAGAAGCCACTGAAATCTGGGCTGCCTATGAGACAAATACAAGGAAACATTTTAAGCAATGACTGACTGCCCAGAAGGGGTAGACCTCTGTTCTTTTGTTTTTCAGATCATCAGAGAAAACGGATGCCAGCTAAACAGCATTCAATGTACCATGCATTTACTGGCACAATAGGAATTATTTTTGTGTTTTATGGCAAAAGTTGTTGTTAAGAATTGCATACCAACAGTCTTTGGAAACAAGGACATGGAAGGTTAACCCACTCCCCATATTGCCCATGGGATCCTTCTGGCTACCTCAGATTTTTAGCCAGAGGGCTGGGGAGGGAGGAAAGCAATTAGACACCTGAGGTTGTACCGAGTGCACTCCTCAAAAGTGGGTGTGCTTGTCCCGGTTTGTTGCTCCAAAGCTCTGTAATAAAGTTATTTTACTGGAAGAGTGAAGGTTTCCTTTGTAGGTTAAGAGAAGCCAAGAAGAGAAGAGGAAAAAGCACAGAATGAGTTAACTGAGAGGAAGATACAGCTTGCAAGCTCATCCAAGGTCACAGCCAAAACTTGGCTGACCCCCAAGACAAAGGGGGGGGCTTAAATGTGCCCAAGCAACTAAGATCTGCAAAATACAGACAATGCATTAATGAAATGTGTTAGGTTTTTTCTCACAGGTAGAGAAGTGCTACTCAAAGACCCTAGCACCCCTGCCATTAATTGAAACAAGGAAACTGAGTCTATGTAAAGTCCATCAACGAAAGGCTGCTTTTGGCTCCATGCTGGAAAGGCCCTTTCCAAGTCCTGTTAACCACCAACACTGCTGTGAAGTGCCAAGGACTGACTGCCTGGACCCAAGCTTTTCACTGTAAAAAGACCCCTCCACCTCGGGAGGGCTCTCCGATTGATAAGCCTATTTCTCCGTCTAGCTCTGCTGTGCCATCTGGACAGCAGGAAAAAGGAAAAAAAGACAAGGTGAAGTGCTAGTAACCTCTCCCTTGTCCACTGACAGACTTACTGTTGCTTTGAATTTTTCTAGAAGACACAAAATCACTACAGGGTGATGTGCTAGTAACCTCTCCCCTGTATGATGCTAAACCACACTGTTTCAGGAAAAGAGAAGAAGGAACACTTGCTTCATTGAAACCACAAAGTCCAGGAATTCCTGACTACAAGAGACATTAAGAACTGACCCTGGTGAAGAAACAAAGAATTATACACTGGCAGGAAGAAATTTGTGGAACCCATGCTTGGGAATGTGGTATTGATTGGATTTTGGGGTTTATTCTACAGGCTGCGCCCTGTGTTTTGGATAAGTCCTTCAGCATGTATTGCCCTCCCTAATTGGATTTTAAATGATAAGTACCAAAGGCACCTTGTTGCCATTGCCCCTGCCATCTCCTCCATTACACTATTACCCCTGTAACACATCCAAATACAGACAATGACCCAGAAGTTGCTGACAGAGATGGTATTGAATATCACTGAGGCTGGGAAGGCATTACAGTGGGATCTAGCATGTTCAGGCTTGGCCCACTGCCCTTACAGACACATCAGGAGTACCATCTGATCTGTGGCCATGGAGACATACTTGAAAACTTTTTGGGTGGAAGTGCAGACGTTCTCAGTGCTCCTTCCAAGCACATGGACCGGTTGAGGGGGTGTGGGCTCCCACATACCGAATCCTGCCGGGCCCATGGGGAGGATGCATGTGGGATTGGGTAATTCACCAAGGCATCTGGGAAATTAGACTACCTGGTATGCCCAGTTAATTTTAGTCAGTGCTCCTGGGATTACACTTGACAGGACACTTACTTTTTCAAGCTAATGACAGCTGTGTGTATGTTAATGACACCACACTACAAGACATTTGGGTCCACCTGGCAGAAGTATTAAATCAATTTGATTTCTGCCTGGCCGTTGCCCCGGAAATGCAAGGTCTGTTAAGTACCTGCCTTGTTCCTGTCTGTAAACCACCCAGCAACATCTGGGGTGTGAGACAGTGAAAGAAATGTGCTGTTTTAAGCTTACTGATAATAGCAACCGCATGCAATAGCAAATTGATATGCTGAAATGTTATGCTTAAGCCATTTGCTAGGATGTTTTTCCTTCTTGGTGGAATTATATTTGGTTATAGCCACCCTTAGAGTGAATAAAGACCCTTTTATAGTATGGGGTCTTAGTTTTAATTTTTGGCGTTTTGCTTTGCTGCTTTGTTTAATGCTTACTTAATCTAGTGGCATTGTGTATGCTATCCTGTAAAGGTGCTTTGTCTAAACACCGCATATAAAATAAAATAGGGGGGGATGTAGGAATGTGTTGCTCCCTAATCATAAGCCTTGAAGAACGGCAAACTGTTCCCTCAGAATTGAGGCGGGAGTGACCTTGTTCTAGCGCCTATGTTTGGAAAACATATTGGCTAGCCTGATAGTACCTTTGCAGCTGGCTGTTCACGCGCTTAATAGATGAGTTTGCTATCTTGTATAATTGCACACTGCGTGTATCCTGCCTGCCTTCTGAATGGGCAAAGATGTAACCACTAAGAAGAGTTGTAAACAAAGTAAGGAGAGAAATAAAAACCCCAGGAAAAGTTTTCCTGAGAGGCTTTTGGCTTGAGGCTTTTTGCAGGAGGCTTGTAAAGCTCTCTGGCTACCAACAAACCTGGCGTTCTGTTTCCTTTCCTGCGTCGTCACCACTGCA
>NW_020702627.1:432-5652 GCF_002925995.2 Terrapene triunguis | reverse complement strand
AGCTCCCCACCGCCCCCTAGCGGGTAGGCGGACCGACACCGATCACAAGTGGTGGAGAATGCGGGTAGCGCCCCCTATCCCTGCCGGAAGGGATTAGAGCAAGGAGGCAGAGACAGCCCCAAACGGAATATGGAGATGGAGAGGCTTATCAAGGCGCTGGCTGAGACGCAGCAGCAGCAGCAGCAACAACTCATACAGCAGCTGGGTACCCACCAGCAGCAGTTGCTTCAAACCTTGGGGGCCCAGCACCGCGAACAACAGACCCAATGTTTCCAGCAACTTGCTACCCTGTGGCCGAGCCCTGGTGGGCCCCAGCCGGGCGGGGCGAACACCCCCAACCCCTCCGCTCCACCAATCCGTCTGGCCAAGATGGGGCCGGAGGATGACCCAGAGGCTTATCTGGTGACCTTCGAGCGGGTTGCTGCAGTAGCTGGTTGGGCCCCGGACCAATGGGCAACGCTGCTTGCCCCCTATTTAACGGGGCCGGCCCAGAAGGCTTACCGGGGGCTACCAGACGATGAGGCCCGTGTTTACGCCAGCGTAAAAGCAGCTATCCTGGATGCCTTTGACATCACCCCGGAGACCTTTCGGCGACGGTTTCGGGGAAAGCCTTACCCCCCGGGTGCCCGGCCCCGGGCCGTGGCCCAGGAATTAAAGGATGCAGCATGCCGATGGCTACAACCCGAGCATCGAACTGTGGCCGAGGTGACAGAACAGATCATCCTCGAGCAGTTCGTGCATATCCTCCCGACTCCAGGGAGGGCGTGGGTGTTGCGGCACCGACCTCAAACTCTAAGTGCAGCTGTCACACTTATGGAGAACTTTCTAGAGGCCGAGGCCCCCATAGGACCGACAGCCCGACCCCCAAGTTCTGGATCCGGTGCTCAGAAGCCAGAAAGGGGGTCCACCCCCAAAGTCGACGTGCCAACTCGAGCCCGACGACCCAACGGAGGCGGCACTACTTTCTCCCGACGGCCCGAGGCTCCACAACCCGCGCCGTCCGGACGCTGGACCCGTCCATCGGGCCCCGGCCAACCCCGGGGCCACCCGGGTGACCCTGTACGGTCGGGGCGCACAGAGGTAGGACCCTGCTTTCGGTGTGGCGAGTACGGTCACCTGCAACGAGACTGTACAGCGATGGAATGCGATTTTGGCCGGGTGTACACCGGGGAGCGCCGGGCCCGCCCGCCGTCCGCGGCCAAATTGACGGCCCCCATGTGCATTGCCGGGACACCCGTTGTGGGTCTAATTGATTCGGGCTGTGGGCAGACTCTCGTCCGCCAGTCCCTCCTCCCGGATACCGAGCAGATCGTCGGGGAGGTACGGATACAGTGTATACATGGAGATGTTAAACCGTACCCCACCGTTCAGGTCCCTCTTACGGTGAACGGGGCAACCCAGTTAATGAACGTGGCGGTGGCCCCATCCCTGGCCTACCCAATCATCCTGGGCCGGGACTGGCCAGACTTCGTCGAGGTGCTCCGGTCCCTATCTCCGGAAGAGGCGTTGGAGGGAGCTTCCTCTGCGACGGACCCAGGCCCCGGGCTGTGTCCGGACCCCGGCGTTGACCCATCCCTTTCACCCGGACAGGGCGGCCCGGAGACGGGGGGCCCCCCGGTGGACGTTAGGGACTTTAGCCGAGACCAAAGGGAGGACCCTACGCTCCGGTTTGCCTATGAACAGCTGGCACGGGTAGAGGGGAAGGTTGTGGAGGCCCAGCGGGCTACCCAATGGCCTAGATTTGAACTCAAGCAGGATCGTCTCTACCGCGTGGAGCAGGACCCTCAAACCCGAGAGGTCCGGACCCAACTCGCGGTTCCCCGCATTCATCGACGGGCGGTCCTAAGGCTAGCCCATGACATCCCGGCCGCAGGCCATTTAGGACCGGAGAAAACCGCGGCTAGAGTCCTCGCCAAGTTCTTCTGGCCCGGCGTCCATCGAGAGGTGAAGGATTACTGCGGGTCATGCCCGGACTGCCAACACGCCGCCCCGGCCGGGGTCCGGAAGGCCCCCCTGGTTCCGCTACCAACAGTGGGCGTTCCGTTTGAACGAGTAGCGATGGACCTGGTCGGACCCTTCCCGAAAAGTCAGGCGGGCTACCAATATATCCTTGTCTTGATGGACTACGCCACCTGCTTCCCTGAGGCTGTCCCCTTAAGGAGTATCACGGCCCGCACTATTGCAGCAGAGCTCGTGAAAATCTTCGCCAGGGTAGGTCTCCCTCGGGAGATACTTACTGACCAAGGGACCAACTTTACCTCTAAGTTGTTCCGTCAAGTATGTGCCCTGCTAGGGATTAAGAAACTGCAAGCCTCAGTTTACCATCCCCAAACGGATGGGTTAGTCGAACGTTTTAATCGGACCCTGAAGGGAATGTTACAACGCTTCCCCACCCAGGACCTCCGTCAGTGGGATCAACTACTTCCCCCTTTACTACTGGCGGTTCGGGAAGTTCCACAGGCTTCCACGAAGTTCTCTCCATTTGAGCTCCTCTATGGGCGAAGGCCCCGCGGAGTGATGGATCTCCTGAGGGAAACATGGGAACATACACCATCCTCAACGCAGGGCCTCTTACAATACGTCTTGCAGCTGCAGGAGCGGCTGGCCCGGGCGGGTGAACTTGCGAGGGAGAACTTAAACATGGCCCAAAGGGGCCAGGAGCAGCAGTATAATCGGGGCACCCAGGTCCGATCATTTGCCCCCGGGGACCGAGTTCTCCTCCTGCTCCCCTCGGAGGAATCAAAACTGTTTGCCCGTTGGCAGGGCCCATATGAGGTCCTTCGCCAAGTGGGGCCTGTCAATTATGAAATCCGGCAGCCTGATCACCGGAAGGGAAAGCAGATTTATCACGTAAATCTTTTAAAACCCTGGCGGGAACGGGAAGGACTACTAATTGCCCCATACCCGCCTGAACCAGACCTCGGGCCACAACTCCCCGAAGAGTCTGATAGTGGGGAACCACAGCTAGCCGAGACGCTCACTGCCGAGCAGCGGGAACAAGCCCTCTGCCTAGTGAAGGCATTCCCCAGGACCTTCACGCCAAAGCCCGGACGGACTACGCTCGCCTACCATGCAATCCAGACCGACCCCGGGGTGGTGATCCGAGAGACGACCCGGCCATTGCCTAGGCGAATGCGAGAGGCCGTGGAGGAGGAAGTTCAGGCCATGTTGGAACTGGGTGTTATTGAGCATTCCCAGAGCGAATGGCGGAGCCCCGTCGTCCTCGTTCCAAAGCCAGATGGGAGCCGGCGGTTTTGTATTGACTTTCGGAGAGTCAACGACATTTCAAAGTTTGATGCATATCCAATGCCCCGCATCGATGAGCTCCTCGACCGGCTTGGAGAAGCCTGCTATATCACCACATTAGATCTCACCAAGGGGTACTGGCAGATCCCCTTGGAACCCCGATCTAAGGAGAAGACCGCATTTGCCACCCCTTCCGGCCTGTACCAGTTTACTCAGATGCCTTTCGGCCTCCATGGGGCCCCCGCAACCTTCCAGCGCTTGATGGATCGGATTTTGCAACCTCACACCAAGTACGCCGCCGCCTACCTGGATGATGTGGTTATCTATGGCAGTAACTGGGAAGAACACCTCAACCGAGTGGCGGCTGTCCTCCGGGACCTCCGCGCCGCCGGCCTCACAGCCAATCCCAAGAAATGCCGAATCGGGCAGGAAGAAACCACTTATCTGGGGTACACCCTGGGGCACGGACAGGTACGCCCCCTCATCGGGAAGGTTCAAGCACTCCAGGACTGCCAGGCACCAACCACGAAGAGGCAGGTGCGTCAATTCTTGGGCCTAGCTGGCTATTACCGGCGGTTCGTACCCCACTTTGCAACTATTACGGCCCCTTTAACAGAACTCCTGACCAAAGATAGCCCCCGCAGAGTGTGCTGGTCTGATGACTGCGAGCGGGCCTTTCAAACTGTCAAAGACCGCCTGTGTAGCGAGCCCGTACTCTTCAGCCCGGACTTTGATCGTGACTTCATTGTCCAGACCGATGCCTCCGGCGTGGGGCTTGGCGCGGTCCTCTCACAGGAGGTGGACGGGGAGGAGCACCCTATTGTTTACATCAGTCGGAAACTGTTCCCCCGGGAGCGAAACTACTCCATCCTGGAGAAGGAGGCCCTAGCTGTTAAGTGGGCGGTTGATGCCCTCCGCTACTACCTCCTCGGGGCCCCCTTTATACTGGTCACAGATCATGCACCCCTGAAGTGGCTCAACAAGATGAAGGACGCGAATGCCCGCCTTCAGCGATGGTATCTTACGCTACAAACCTACGCCTTCACGATCCGCCATCGGGCGGGACGGGATAACGCCAATGCGGACTTTTTCTCCCGTCTGGGGGAGGCTGAGGACGCCAGCTCCGAGGTTCGGGAGCTGGATTTGAGGGGTGGGGTATGTAGGGAGCCAGGGTGGCTGCCCTCCGAACCGGAGGTAAAAGGGCCTTTCTCTCAGCCGGAGTGGGCGGGGCCAGCCCAAGCTAGCTCCACCCCCCGGAAGGGGAGGGGTGGAACAGGAAGTATAAAGGGCGGGGCCCTTAGCTCAGTCAGGGCAGCACCAAGGAGGGAGGCAGACGCAGACCGCGGGCTGCTCCCTTCAGATCCTGCTGCCGCGCCAGGGGAGGCCCTGGACCAAGGGAAACCGCACCGGGAGGACGGACTGGGGCTGCCAGGACTGCCCGCTGCCGAGTACCCAGGGGAACTGGAGGAGCCGGAGTGGGAGCTGGAGCTGCCAGCAGCCAAGGACTGGGGAGAGCTGGAGGGGCCTGAGCCTGAGGGGGAGCTGGAGCTGCCAAGAGCGGACTACCCCGACGCACTGACGGGATCAGAGGGATCCGGACGAGCGATCGGGTAGGAAGTAGCCCAGGGACAAAGCTGCACAGTGGTGAGTCTGTATCACGGAAGGACCCCGCTGATCCAGTGGCGGGACCCTCGTCCTGCCACCGTCAGGGCCCTGGGCTGGAACGCAGTGGTGTAGGGTGGGCCTGCGTTCCCCTACCCGGCCGAGCCACGCCGGGACCTTTGCCGGCGCTCCCCTGCCTGAGGGGCACGCTACTGACCTTTGCCGGCGCTCCCCTGCCTGAGGGGCGCGCTACTGACCTTTGCCGGCGCTCCCCTGCCTGAGGGGCGCGCTACTGACCTTTGCCGGTGCTCCCCTGCCTGAGGGGCGCGCTACAGACTCTGGCTGGCAGCCTTTCCGCTGCTAATTCCCCGC
>NW_020702627.1:0-332 GCF_002925995.2 Terrapene triunguis | reverse complement strand
GCGCGCTACTGACCTTTGCCGGCGCTCCCCTGCCTGAGGGGCGTGCTGCTGACCTTTGCCGGCGCTCCCCTGCCTGAGGGGCGCGCTACTGACCATTACCGGCGCCCCCCTGCCTGAGGGGCGCGCTACTGACCATTACCGGCGCCCCCCTGCCTGAGGGGCGCGCTACTGACCTTTGCCGGTGCTCCCCTGCCTGAGGGGCGCGCTACAGACTCTGGCTGGCAGCCTTTCCGCTGCTAATTCCCCGCTGGCGGAGGCGTAACCCCGGCCAGCCCGTGACGACGTAGCTCCCCACCGCCCCCTAGCGGGTAGGCGGACCGACACCGATCACA
>NW_020702626.1:0-7288 GCF_002925995.2 Terrapene triunguis | reverse complement strand
GTACCCCAACCACCTGCCGCAGCCCTGAGCCCCCTCCCGCACCCAAACTCCCTCCCAGAGCCTGTACCCCAACCCCTTGCCCCTGCCCTGAGACCCCTCCTACACCCCAAACCCCTCATCCCCAGCCCCATCCCAGAGCCCTCACCCCCACTGCATCCTAATCCCCTGCCCCAGCCCAGAGCCCCCTCCTGCATCCTGAACCCCTCATTTCTGACCTCACCCTGGAGCCTGCACCTCCCCAGCTGGAGCCTTCACCCCCACCCCAACCCCCTGCCCCAATCTGGAGCCTCTTCCCACACTCCAAACTCCTGGGTTCCAGCCCAGAGCCCCCTCCTGCATCCCAAACCCCTCATCTATGGCCCCACCTCAAAGTCCACACCCCCAGCTGGAGCCCTCACCAACTCCCATACCCCAGCTCTCTGCCCTAGCCTGGAGCCCCCTCCTGCACCCTGAACTCATTTCTGGCCCCACTCCAGAACCCACACCACCAGCCCAGAGCCCTGCCCCATATTCCAACCCCCAGCCCCAGCTCGGCCCCCCAGAGCCTGCACCCTGAACCCCCTTCCGCACTCCAACCCTCTGCCCCAGCCCGGTGAAAATGTGTGAGTGAGAGAGGGTGGGGGAGAGTGAGCAATGGAGGGAGGGGGGATGGAGTGAGTAGGAGTGGGGCCTTGGAGAAGGGGCGGGGCAGGCGCGGGGCAAGGGCGTTCAGTTTTCTGCAAATAGAAAATTAGCCCCCAAATAGGGTTGCCATCTCAAATGTGGCATCTGGGTCCTGAGTTAGGTTATAGTTTTTGAAATACCTGCATTATTTACAGGCCCTTTGTCTTGGAATTACCCAGGGTGATCTGTGTAGAACTCTTTCAATATCTGTGGGCTGAATATATCTGGACAACCACCCAACTCCCAGAATTTAATGATCATATTAATTATGTAAGACTGGGATTCTAATTCACACAGGACATGACTTAATGATAACTAAGAACCGCATCAGCTGAAACAGTAAGCAGAGGCCACTGATAATAAAACTGGTTGTGGACATAACATCTGATCCAAAAAAGGAAGGGCCAGGAGCTCATTCACGGCTTGATTCTGCTCTCATTTAAGTAATTGCCAAAACTACCATTGATTTAATAGGACATGCCACGTCTGGGCCCTGAGTAAGAAATGAGTAAGCACTGCCAGATTTGTCTCAATATAAAGTCTCCTTTAAGCATTAGACTCTCATGTTCCATAAATGTACTTTTGCACAATTCTGTGTAAATAGAGTACCTTCAATTTAACTATTTTCTTTATACAATACAAATTATAACATTTTTTTCTGTGATTATATGGAAATAAACATGTTGTAAAACTTATAAAGTTATGGGCTCTAGGTAGGGTATATTTTTACATAGGAAATGACATACTGGGTCAGACCAGTGGTTCATCCAGTTCAGTATCCTGTCTGTCGAAAACCAGTATCATGTTAGAGGTGTGAGAAACTCTCTAGTGGACAAATTTGGAATAACTTGCCCATCCAATTCCTATCAGTTAGTGGGTTGCCATATGACCTGAAGCAAAACAATTTTTTTTTTAATTTACTAATTAGTAAATAGATATTACAGGCTAGTTCATCATTAAACAGTTACCAAATAATGCTAGGGGCTGCTTCCTGGTAATAATAGGTAGTGCTCCATTGTACTTGCCTGACACATTGCCAACTCCATCAGAGATTTATTCTCAGTGGCAAATATAGGCAAAGAATGATACCACTCACCATACCACAAAGATTCCTTTAAAAAATTCAGTTTTTGAAATTTTATTTGTCCCTTCGCTGCCCTTTATTTCTTTTTAGCCCACGAGTGAAATGATAGGATTTTTTGGTGTTTTACCAGGGTTCTTGTTTTGTTTTTTGTCCGCTGTAACCTTTCACTTGAAAAATTATGGAGTAGACATAGGAAAAAAGGAAGAAGACAAACAGGAAAGTTTGAACATAAACACAATGTGGTATTTATTTGAAATGGTTATTTTCTTGTTTTAATTATCACTGGTTCGTAACATCTTAAAATATGTTTTTTATATAGAATGTTATATTTACTTTTACTTCTTTTTCCTCTAATATAAAATAAATAAATAAGGATATGGAAAACACCATGAGCTCCTTACTGCCTGCAATTTGAATGATGTAACTCCATTTGATCTGAATGGAAATTAGTAATTTCTAGCTATTCCATAACACTTCCCTTAAGTATCATTATCCAAGCAAAGAGGTGAAGTGACGTGCCACAGGTCACCCGACAGGCCAGTGGAAGAGCCAGGAATAGCATGCAGATCTTCTGAGTGCCAACCTACTGCTCTGTTCACTAGACCACATTATCTCGGTGCAGTAATTGTTATCCTTTCCATGATGGTGGCCCCTTTTGCTAAGTCAGATCTTTTGCAGCCCTCCCACTCCCATAACATTTACTGTAAAAGTAAGACTTAAAAAACTCATCAATGATAACAAGGATAAGCCTATATAATTGATTTATGTGGGCTTGTCTACAGTTCAAAGGCTACAGAATTCTTCTGTCAACCTAGTGCTGTCTACAGGGGGAATTAGGTTGGCTTACCTACACCATTCAGGGGTGTGGATGTTTCACAGCCCTGAGCTACATAGTTATGCCAACCTAATTTTCTAGTGTAGATCAGGCCCCTGTGTATGGTTGGAGAGATGGCAGGGGATTGCTTTACCTCGAAGGGGGAGGGTGTGCAGGGGGAAGGGAGTAATACTTTCTTTGCTTTAGATTGTGATATAATTTCCAATGCCTTGAGATACAAAAAAGGTAGTCAGGGTAACCCACTGGTTATGAAACACTGTCCTAGTAGATTAAGAGCACAAAGTAGCTTCTACTTTAGAATTTGGTATTGGTTGTGTTGCCTCTAGGAGTAACAGCACCTAGGCAGGGAACAGAAATACACAGGCTGATATTTTCAATTTTGATTTCAGCTTGTGACACATATCAGGGTACAGTACAGACCAGTGGGGGGCTGTGTCACCCCTGCCCTGCAATCTTGGGTACCTTACTGAACTAGCTCCCACCTGGGCCAATCACAAACAGCCTTCCAGCATACAAGCCACACCCTGAGAGTCTGTGTATAACTGCAGCCTACCAGCCACACTTGGGTTACACTCTGGCTCTCACCAGCCTTGGTTATATTGCATGGTGACCCAAACACACTCCCAGATTTCCCCCCAGAACAGCATGTCTTGAGCTGCCCAGCCCTCTCCTAGACAGTATAAATATTTTAAGTACATTATTTCTTTAAGGGAATAATATGCCAATTCATTATTTCAAACAATTATTCAGACACTTCAATTTAAACACTCTGGATTAGATAAAACAGTAAAACAAGTTTATTAACTACAAAGAAATAGATTTTAAGTGAGTACAAGTAGTGAGGCATAAAAATCAGAAATGGTTACAAGAATAAGGATGTTTATTAATGCCTAATATAACAAACTATATTAGATTCAAACAAAATTCCTACCACATATACCAGCAGATTACTGACCAAACTCTCAGGTCAGGACCCCTCCTCCACTGAGTCTACATGAAAGGATGGTCTCGGCTGGTTTTTTTTACCTGTTTGAATTTCCTTTGCCTTCCTTTCCTGCTTGATGACTCTGTTAACTGCTTAAATGCAAATTAAGGCACACCCACCTTTCTTTGTCTAGGACAGACCTGTTTGCCAATATCTTCCTGGGCAGGGCTCTGGGAAGGGCCCTACCAAATTCATGACCGTGAAAAATGCATCACAGACCATGAAATTTGGTCTCCGCTGTGAAATCTAGCTATTGTAGAGGAGGAGCAAGGCTGGGGGTGCCACAGCTGGGGGCTCCTACTGTGTGCCAGGCTCTAGCTTTCATGAGGGAGATAGGTGCACCAAGCCATGTGTGTGTGGACCTTCCTGCAGCCAGGGGAGGTTCCCAGAGGCAGGTCTTGTCCAGCCCCCGGGGAGCATCCAATGCAGGGAAGAAGACATCTCACCCCTCCTCAGCCTGGCCCCTCCCCAGCTCCAGGCCTAGCACTCAGGGATTAAAGGGGCCTTAGGTTGGGTCTGCGTGTGTGCGGGGGACCACAGCACCCCCAACAATGGGCAGTCACCCACTCACGCGCACATAAGGCTGGCCCTGCTCCCCCCACTCATGTGACCCTCACTTCTGTGCTGCTGCCAGTGGCGGTGCTGCCTTTAGAGCTAGATGCCTGGCCACCAGCCCCACTCTCTGGCCACCCAGCTTTGAAGGCAATGCTGCTGCCATCAGCAGCGCAGAAGTAAGGGTGGCAATAGCCCTGCAACCCCCCTCCCTCCCCCATGACCCTTTTTGGGTCAGGACCCCCAGGGTTACAACACCATGAAATTTCAGATTTAAATATCAGAAACCATGAAATTTACAATTTTAAAAAATCCTACAACCATGAAATTGACCAAAATGGACCCTGAATTTGGTAGGGTCCCAGCTATGGAGTTTAGAAGGTGTGTTAATAACATCATACAGGGGACCCTTGCACCTTTACATGCAATGTTACCACACATATTTTACCAGCACAATACTGACCAGCAAATCATGCGTTTTCAACTGGCACCTTACGAGCCACACTTTGAACGAAGATGTACTACGCTAGCATGCAGGGGTCCTGCACACGGGTGCATGATGTCACAGCTTGTTGGCTTTGATTGCCAGGTTCTGGTTCTCTTCCCTGTGGTTTGTTTTGGTGCGGGGCTTTATTGCTGGTTTTGCAATTTTCTCCCCCCTGCTCTTTCGGAAAAGCAGAGGGAGCTCAGGCTGGGGAGCAGACCCAGCCTCTGCCCTGCCGCCGGCGGAGCGGCTTCCTGGGTAAACGAGGCCCCGGCGCCAGATCCGCAGAGGGTAAGTCTAGGATCGGCTGCGTAGGACCCGACTGTGACGCCGCCTGGGTGGGGAGGGGCCCCGCCGGGCGCTCCCGACTCTCTGTGACTCTGGAACGGGTCAGGGCTCCAACCCGGCTCCCCTAGGCGCGCAGACGGCCTGAAGCCCCGCCCCTGCTTCCCCTGCGCCGCAGCCAATAGGCAGCTGCGTTCACTCCCCCGCCCCGCTCTCGAATTGGGGGAGGAGGCGGAGCGCTCGCTCCGTTCGCTCCCCGGGGGCGGAGCCGTCACTGCAGCGAGCGAGCGGGCGGGGGAGCCTCTCCGCGGCGGGCAGCGGATAGAGCGCACGGCGCATGCGTCATCTGGGATGGCTGGGTGTGTGTGTGTGTGTGTGTGTGTGTGATTGTCACTGATCTCTTGTTGTGTCATCTCAGTGTGTGTGGCTGGGATCCTGTCACTGTGTTCATTGATCCCTGTGCCTAGTTGGGTGTCTGTGTTCAGAGTGACAGCCGTGTTAGTCTGTATCAGCAAAAACAACCAGGAATCCTTGTGGCACCTTAGAGACTAACAAATTTATTTGAGCATAAGCTTTCGTGGGCTAGAACCGACTTCGTGGGATCCGATGAAGTGGGGTTTAACCCACGAAAGCTGATGCTCAAATAAATTTGTTAGTCTCTAAGGTGCCACAAGGACTCCTCGTTCTTTTTGGGTGTCTGTGACTCTCACTGAGCGCCATGAGCTGGTGTGACTGTGTGCACGCTGGCTGAGATATCAATACTCCTGAAATATTAGCATCATAAAAGCCCCACAGCCAGACTGTAGCAAGGACCTCCCTTGCACTGTCCTGCCCCGCCCCAGGCTGCCCCCCCCCCCAGTATGTGACTCACCCATCTCCTTTGCTAGGGGATGGGATGATTGTGCTGACTCATGCTGAGTTAGTTACTGTGAAGTGCAGAGCAGAGGGAGTTAAATAAGAAGCAATCTGTGGTTTGCAGGCATTGCAGTCCTGCACCAGATAGGGAGCAGTAAGGTACTGTACTTGCTGTGGGGGTACCTGAGGCATGAGGTGCAACTTTCCTTTGGTGGAAAAATGAACTATTTAGCTTAAGTAAATGGAAACCTCCATCTGCTGTTTTGGCTTTTGCTACAGGCGACATGTTGGTTGTTTGCGGATTTAAAGTAAAACCAAAATCTTATAGTCTTTTGCCAATTTTCTGTCATTTGCAGTTAATGTTTTGAGCTGTTAGCTGCTCTGTTTGTGTGTTAGGGCGCTTCTGATTTTTTTACTTTCCAAGAGATAATATTGACAACATTTAAAAATCTTATCTATTTCCTTAGCAGATTTTCGAAATCCCACTCACTCCAGCAGAACACATCTATGTTTATTTGTCTATATATTAGCATACATTTTGCACAATTAAAATTTTTAGCTGATCCATTAAAGTTAATGGGATTCTCACATGCACTGTGATCCCTAATAGGGGATCCTGATATAGTATTTGGGTGTGGCCTGCACAGAGTTCTTTTGAGACCTGGGGCAAAATCTGAAACTGAGTCCCCCCTCCCCCACCCTTCCAAATCCCCAGGGTTACAAAAACACTGAAGGGAGGCCCTGGGGCAAGAGCAGGGAGGAGACTGGAGAGAGATCCTGCCATGCACCCAACCTGCAACTGCAGCTCCTGTCCTGCAGTGCTGGGCCTGGCTCCCCACTCCCCCATTCTGGGTGTTGTGATCTGACGCACAGTGTTACAGTACCAAACCTAAGTGGCACTGTGACCCCATGCACTAGGTGGCAACACCACTCCCACAAATTTGTCCCGGTTGCCCCACTGTCATGATGGAGGGATGGCCAGGCCAAACCTGAGTGGCACTGTGACCCTGTGGAGCTGTGGAGCCGGCACTCGGGAGCAGCGCACCAAGCCTCCTTGACCACCCCTGCGCCTAGGAGCCACAGGGACATGTCACCACTTCCTGGGAGGTGCCTGAGGTGAGCGTCACCTGGAGCCCGCACCCCACACTGTACCCCAACCACCTGCCGCAGCCCTGAGCCCCCTCCCGCACCCAAACTCCCTCCCAGAGCCTGTACCCCAACCCCTTGCCCCTGCCCTGAGACCCCTCCTACACCCCAAACCCCTCATCCCCAGCCCCATCCCAGAGCCCTCACCCCCACTGCATCCTAATCCCCTGCCCCAGCCCAGAGCCCCCTCCTGCATCCTGAACCCCTCATTTCTGACCTCACCCTGGAGCCTGCACCTCCCCAGCTGGAGCCTTCACCCCCACCCCAACCCCCTGCCCCAATCTGGAGCCTCTTCCCACACTCCAAACTCCTGGGTTCCAGCCCAGAGCCCCCTCCTGCATCCCAAACCCCTCATCTATGGCCCCACCTCAAAGTCCACACCCCCAGCTGGAGCCCTCA
>NW_020702625.1:0-1663 GCF_002925995.2 Terrapene triunguis | reverse complement strand
CCACATTCAGCAGTAACTAGCAGCAATACCAAAGACAGAATGGACATGTTAAATTATCCTCTCCCCACTTGCTCTCCCTTCAGGTTAAGGCTGGAGCATTGGGGAGAATTGGGAGAGGAACAGGAAGCTTGTGCTACTGCCCATGCTGTATCTGTTCTGTGGACAGAGGGCTTCAGTCTCTGGGGCTGCTAATACAACACGTTACAATTTACTTTCTTCTCAGAGGCACAGGCCTCCAAAGTGAGGGTGCTAGAAAGAAATCACTGTGGTCACAAAAGCCGCAAACTGTTATTATTCATCTGTCTGTCCTTTCCCTGTATTTTGTCCATGTACAATGTAAGCTGTTTGGGGCAGGGATCAGGCCCTTTATGTGTCTGTCAAGTGCCACATGAACACCTATGGCGTTGTATAAATAATATGTAACACTGTGATGGGGTGTCCACCCCACACAAGCCTCACTGGGTTAACGTGGACCAGAAAAGGCTAATTAAATCTTAGCTGCTGCACCTGGAAGGGAACCAGAGTTTGAAAAAACTCAGTGGCAGATGAGGCCTAGCTGAGGGAGAAATTTGGATAGCATTATAAAGCCAGGAAGTGAGAGCAGAAAGAGGCCACAGGGAGGAAGGCTACAAACACTCCCTGGTGCGAAAGGAAATTGACTTGGGAGAAAGAGGAAACTCAAGGGGGAGAATAAGCACTGGGATCCTAGCCCCAAAAGAAGGGTCAACCCAGAGATGATGAGGGGAAGAAAGCCTGAGGAGGTGCAGTAGGAAAAAGCCCAGGGAAACAGCAGGAAGGGGCCATGGGCTGGAACCCAGTGTAGAGGGAGGGCCTGGTTTCCCCTACCAGCCACTGGTAAGGTGGCATAGGACCTGGAGTTCAGACAGAAGAGTACCTGAGATGACATACAGACAGCCTGTCCAGTGGGGCTTTGCTACCCTGGAAAGGGGAGGAGGGAGACTATATAGTGACCAGGCTGGAGAGCTGAGTTATGAAGAGGGAGCTCCCTGAGTCATAGAGAGGGGCCACAGTGTGAGAAACCAATGGAAAGGGACTCCAGATGGTGCCTCACACTAGCCACAAGCAGGTGCAGCTGTGATGGGTAGACCCTGTCATGCTGTCTGGAGTGGTTTGCCATGATTGCCAACCTCAGGGCAAACTGTCAAGAAGCAGGGCAGACACCCCAAAGTGGTGGTATGTCCTCTAACTAGATTTCACCAACCCGGTAATAAATGTGAACACTTGAAGCACTAAGTTTTAGCCTGATGTCACAGACAGTCCCCTTGGTCATTCTTATCTATCTTGCCACCTGGGCTAGCCGGACTTAGTAATAGATGGATGCTATACACCCAAGATCACAAAATATTCAGCTTGCTCCCACGTCCAAGAGATCAATCACTTATCCCAGGCCAATTTTTACCCTAGAACTCACACCAAAGACAACATTTATAGCCAATTCTATAGTAAACTATATAAGGCTTTATTAACTAAGGGTATGCCTTCATTGTGCATGTCACAACGCTGCGGTGGCAGCGCTGTGACGTGGGCAGTGTAGACATGCTTTGTCGCCAGAGGAGGGCTCTCCCGGCGATAAAAAAACCCCACCCCGAATGAGTGGTGGTAGCAGTTCTCAACCCGGAAGTCATGACCATACCTCCTTTCT
>NW_020702624.1:0-1485 GCF_002925995.2 Terrapene triunguis | reverse complement strand
GGTTTCCCCTACCAGCCACTGGTAAAGTGGCATAGGACCTGGAGTTCAGACAGGAGAGTACCTGAGATGACATACGGACAGCCTGTCCAGTGGGGCTTTGCTACCCCGGAAGGGGGAGGGAAGAGACTAGCGACCAGGCTGGAGGGCTGAGTTATGAAGAAGGAGCTTCCTGAGTCATAGAGAGGGGCCACAGTGTGAGAAACCAATGGAAAGGGACTCCAGATGGTGCCTCACACTAGCCACAAGGAGGTGCAGCTGTGATGGGTAGACCCTGTCATGCTGTCTGGAGTGGTTCACAACCATGATTGCCAACCTCAGGGCAAACTGTCAAGAAGCAGGGCAGACACCCCAAAGTGGTGGTATGTCCTGTAACTAGATTTCACCAGCCTGGTAATAAATATGAACACCTGAAGCACTGTAAGTTTTAGCCTAGTGTCACAGACAGTCCCCTTGGTCATTCTTATCTATCTTGCCACCCAGGCTAGCTGGACTTAGTAATAGATGGATGCTATACACCGAAGATCACAAAATATTTAGCTTGCTCCCACGTCCAAGAGATCAATCACTTATCCCAGGCCAATTTGTACCTTAGATCTCACACCAAAGACAACGCTTATAGCCAATTCTATAGTAAACTATCTAAGGATGTATGAACTAAGAAAAGAAATGAGTTATTATAAGGTTAAAGCAGGCAGACATATATACACAAATGAGTTACAGTCTATAGTTTTAAAGGGTGACAGAGCTGTAGTAGTCTGTCAGCTCTGAATGTCTGTTAGGACTAACCCAAGTCGACCCAGGGGATCTCTGTTTCTGTTTTGTAGCTCTCGCCCTTATGAGACTCCAAACAGCAGAAGAGATGAAAAAATTTCTTGTCAGTTATTTTTATTTCTTTCTTCCAGTGTTCAAGCTGATGAGAGATGCCCTTTTCCATGTAGCCTCTTCATGGGTGTAAGAGGACAATTAACAAAGTCTTTGTATTGTGATGTTCCATGATAGCCTTCTTGATGGGCAGAAGAGGATCCCTGACAGGTTCACAGTTTCAGAGCAAACATTTTTTATAGTTATAAAACAGGAACTTAAATATTATCTCCTAGCATATGATAAAGATATAAGTGAGATGAATGCATGCTCAACTTACAAGTATTTCATAATGTCTAACACACTGTTGTAAGTCCAATACCCATCTTAACCATACTAACACAGAGATGAAACAGACTGATTTCCAAGAACGAATTTGTCAGTGCTTGGCTGAGGCCTAAAGAGCTGGCACCTGGTCGGCCAGCATCACAGACCGCATTCCAATCACTTATAAAGTATTCTAGAAAAACAAAACGTAGTCTAAACCATGTGTTCTCAACCCGGAAGTCATGACCACACCTCCCTTCTCTTAATGCTAAATGGGAGGGCAGTCTGGCTAGGGAGGAATGGGATCTCAGCGGGCTTCTGGTATGGAAAAGGGGGTCCTGCTATGCGAGCCATTGA
>NW_020702623.1:0-2987 GCF_002925995.2 Terrapene triunguis | reverse complement strand
ACATGAACTGACACCAGCTTCTGGAAGGTTTTGGATGGAACATCCGATCGCAAGAGTGCCATGGCAACGAATAGACGTATATGATAATGGGGTGAAATCATAAATACACTAACCTATAGAAGAAGGACACCTTAACATTGGTAAGGGGAGGAAATACAAATAAGGAAGAGGAGAGAAACCGCTATTGAATATGCATTAGACATGGTAACATCAACGTAACCTATTATAAAAGTGACATCCCAGACTGGGGGCAGTAGTAGAGAGAGATGTAGCCCCTGGGAGGGGGCAGAATGATGGCCACTGGTGAAGATGAGGAGGGTGACGGTGATGAGGAAAATAATGGCTAACATTTCAGGTTGTTCTGCAAGGGATGGTGAGAGTATGGATGTTCAGATGTACTTTCTGTATTATCGCTATGTACCTTACTGAGTTAGAGTGTGTGTGACTTTGCTAAATGTATTAATACATTATTTATTTGTAAATATAAAAGAGTTCCTATAGTGTGAGTGTTGCACGTGTGTACATCGGGGTTCCCAACTATATAATAAATTTAATAATACTGGGCCTGATCTTGGGACAAGAACCTGTCAATCCTCAAAGTGATAACTGGGAATTTGTATTCATAATCTATAGATCAGGCTATAGATTGTTCTAGATTGTCTGAGAACAACAATATTTTGTACGTTCTCTCAATGGACTGAAACCTGCTTGTTCCTCTCTAAATTGGAGATTTCTTTCTTGATATGTTCCAGGTTGATGTTGCACATGATTTTCCTAGGCGATTCCTCTCCACTTATTGCAATTGGTAAGGTCACCCTTCTTTGGCAATTTTACTATAAGGCGTCTCTTCCATTGGGTTGGTTGTTTTCTTCACTCCATATTCTATCCAAAAACTCAAGGAAAGTGTGGAGGGCTGTTTTGTCACTTATGTTAAGCATTTCTCTGGTAATGTTATCCTTTCCAGCTGCAGTCCCATTTTTAAGTTTGCTGATGACTTTTCTATCTTCTTCCACTGTAATATTTCCTAAATCAATATCAAGCCATGTATTTCTAGTAGTTCGCTTGGGCTTAGTCTATTTAAAAAACAGACTGAAAAGGTTCTGCCCATCTTTTCATTTGTTTTTCTTCTGTACTAAGAGTCTTTCTATTTGCATCTTTAATAAGGCCCTCTAAGTTAAAATTTCCTATTAGCTGTTTGATTGCCTTATATAAGATTATAAGGTCACATCTTTGGCTAGTATCTTCAGCCTCTCAGCATTTTATCAATATAGTCCCTTTTATCTCTTCTAGCATTCATTTTAACCTCTTAATGTAGAGCTCTGTATTCTTCTTGCCACTTGCTTGTCTCTTCATGTCTTAGCATTAATGAGATTTTGCTTTACAATTCTCTTTCCCACAGTTGCCCAACTAGCATTGCTAATCCATTATTCCTTAATTTATGACGGTCTTCCCACTTTCTAGTTAGCACTCTGATGTTTTCCTACAGAGTGTTAATGTCTTGGTGTTCTTCAGTTGTCGCAATCAGACCACTGAACCTCTTCTTCAATTCAAGTTGAAAAGCACTTTTTGTGTCTTGATCTTTTAATTGTGTGCTGTTGATGCACAGTCTATTTTTAACCTTATTCATCCTCTTTAATTTGATCTTCAATTTCGTGATAGAAAGGTTATGGCCATGTTTGCTCCCCTGTATATATGTACCTCTGCCAATGGCTTTAAATCTTTTTTGAAATACAGAAGTGATCTAGCTAGTACTTTGTAGTATCATCTGGGGAGTTCCATGTCACTTGATGGATTTCTATAAGAGGGAATATTGTTACACCTAGCACTAGATTGTTCACATTGCAAATTTCTACTAATTGCTTACCATTCTGATTCATGTCCAAACCCCTGCTGCACTTGTCCATAACTTTTTCCAACCCATAGTTGTTACTTCCAACCTTTGTGTTTGACTTCCCGACTGTCACTATGATATCATGTTTTGGGACCTTGGTTAGCACGGCTTGTAACAACTCATAAAAAGCATCTTTTACCCCATCTGGCTTTTCATTGGGTAGTGCACAGAATTGTATGAGTGTTAGACTGAAGTATCTAGTCTGAAAGAGAGCTCTAATAATTCTTTCATTGACTGATTCCCAGTCAGTGCCTGCTGTGTACCATTTGACATTAGAAATGCTATGCCAGCTTCATGTGTATCATCCACATTCCCAGAATAGATGGTCTTATTTGTTTCTCCAAAGTGTAGTTTGTTCGAACCTGTCCATCCACACTCACTGTCTACACAAGGACATCAAGATGGCCCATTTCTTTAATTTGAGAGGTTTTAGTGGTTTCATACATTGTTCTCACATTCCAAAATTCCAGTTTTCGTTACTGATTTGGCCTTGAGCAAGGGACTTTTGGGGACATGGACTTCCTGATGGGTTTGACCAATGCCCATCATATTCTTCACATGAAGTTGATCTCTTGTTCAAGCCTGCTGCACACCAATATGACCTCTGGTCTTCATTTCTAGAGTCAGTTTGTTTTACATGATGGGTTTACCAGCCCTGTGCACAACCTTAGGTCCAAGGCTCCTTACTCATTATTTGGACCTGTTCATATGTGGACATTCCCCCATCCACCACCCGGGAGATATGCTTGATAGACATTCATTACTTCAAATTAATTGGACACAACATAATAAATTGCCGAGGTATGACCATGCTGCTTGGTTTATACACACTATCAAATAGACCAGGTTGGAAAACTTTGATGAAGTTCATTTTAATAGGAAAAAAAAAGCTGGAAAGTTTTGAATTTTCAGGATCACCAACACTACTTTATTTCACACAAGACCTTATTTTATTCTACAATATTAGATTTCTACGCTCTAGCAAATTTCTGAGCTATGGAAGTATCTGTAGTACACAAGGATAAATTCACAATAAAGTGTCAGCCATACAGAAAAACATATAAATAACCCAAATATCTCCTATATAAAATGAGAC
>NW_020702622.1:0-2604 GCF_002925995.2 Terrapene triunguis | reverse complement strand
GCTTTCTCCCCTCGGTGTCTTTATTGGTGCTAAGCACACCGGGCGACAGACCTTTTAGTCCGCCTCAAGCCCCTCAGGCGGTAACAAACCTGTCAATCCTCAAAGTGATAACTGGGAATTTGTATTCATAATCTATAGATCAGGCTATAGATTGTTCTAGATTGTCTGAGAACAACAATATTTTGTACAAAGCAACAGAGGGTCCTGTGGCACCTTTAAGACTAACAGAAGTATTGGGAGCATAAGCTTTCGTGGGCAAGAACCTCACTTCTTCAGTAATATTTTGTACGTTCTCTCAATGGACTGAAACCTGCTTGTTCCTTTCTAAATTGGAGATTTCTTTCTTGATATGTTCCAGGTTGATGTTGCACATGATTTTCCTAGGCGATTCCTCTCCACTTATTGCAATTGGTAAGGTCACCCTTCTTTGGCAATTTTACTATAAGGCATCTCTTCCATTGGGTTGGTTGTTTTCTTCACTCCATATTCTATCTAAAAACTCAAGGAAAGTGTGGAGGGCTGTTTTGTCACTTATGTTAAGCATTTCTCTGGTAATGTTATCCTCTCCAGCTGCAGTCCCATTTTTAAGTTTGCTGATGACTTTTCTATCTTCTTCCACTGTAATATTTCCTAAATCAATATCAAGCCATGTATTTCTCGTAGTTCGCTTGGGCTTGGGCTATTTAAAAAACAGACTGAAAAGGTTCTGCCCATCTTTTCATTTGTTTTTCTTCTGTACTAAGAGTCTTTCTATTTGCATCTTTAATAAGGCCCTCTAAGTTAAAATTTCCTATTAGCTGTTTGATTGCCTTATATAAGATTATAAGGTCACATCTTTGGCTAGTATCTTCAGCCTCTCAGCATTTTATCAATGTATTCCCTTTTATCTCTTCTAGCATTCATTTTAACCTCTTAATGTAGAGCTCTGTATTCTTCTTGCCACTTGCTTGTCTCTTCATGTCTTAGCATTAATGAGATTTTGCTTTACAATTCTTTTTCCCACAGTTGCCCAACTAGCATTGCTAATCCATTATTCCCTCTTAGATTTCATTAGTATGACAGTCTTCCCACTTTCTAGTTAGCACTCTGATGTTTTCCTACAGAGTGTTAATGTCTTGGTGTTCTTCAGTTGTCGCAATCAGACCACTGAACCTCTTCTTCAATTCAAGTTGAAAAGCACTTTTTGTGTCTTGATCTTTTAATTGTGTGCTGTTGATGCACAGTCTATTTTTAACCTTATTCATCCTCTTTAATTTGATCTTCAATTTCGCGATAGAAAGGTTATGGCCATGTTTGCTCCCCTGTATATATGTACCTCTGCCAATGGCTTTAAATCTTTTTTGAAATAAAGAAATGATCTAGCTAGTACTTTGTAGTATTATCTGGGGAGTTCCATGTCACTTGATGGATTTCTATAAGAGGGAATATTGTTCCACCTAGCACTAGATTGTTCACATTGCAAATTTCTACTAATTGTTTACCATTCTGATTCATGTCCAAACCCCTGCTGCACTTGTCCATAACTTTATCCAACCCATAGTTGTTACTTCCAACCTTTGTGTTTGACTTCCCGACTGTCACTATGATATCATGTTTTGGGACCTTGGTTAGCACGGCTTGTAACAACTCATAAAAAGCATCTTTTACCCCATCTGGCTTTTCATTGGGTAGTGCACAGAATTGTATGAGTGTTAGACTGAAGTATCTAGTCTGAAAGAGAGCTCTAATAATTCTTTCATTGACTGATTCCCAGTCAGTGCCTGCTGTGTGCCATTTGACATTAGAAATGCTATGCCAGCTTCATGTGTATCATCCACATTCCCAGAATAGATGGTCTTATT
Organism: Terrapene triunguis; assembly: GCF_002925995.2. NCBI lineage: Eukaryota > Metazoa > Chordata > Testudines > Emydidae > Terrapene > Terrapene triunguis. The sequence goes on along the minus strand of NW_020702622.1, from coordinate 763 downwards.
TGTTTCTCCAAAGTGTAGTTTGTTCGAACCTGTCCATCCACACTCACTGTCTACACAAGGACATCAAGATGGCCCATTTCTTTAATTTGAGAGGTTTTAGTCGTTTCACACATTGTTCTCACATTCCAAAATTCCAGTTTTCGTTACTGATTTGGCCTTGAGCAAGGGACTTTTTGGGACATGGACTTTCTGATGGGTTTGACCAATGCCCATCATATTCTTCACATGAAGTTGATCTCTTGTTCAAGCCTGCTGCACACCAATATGACCTCTGGTCTTCATTTCTAGAGTCAGTTTGTTTTACATGATGGGTTTACCAGCCCTGTGCACAACCTTAGGTCCAAGGCTCCTTACTCATTATTTGGACCTGTTCATATGTGGACATTCCCCCATCCACCACCCGGGAGATATGCTTGATAGACATTCATTACTTCAAATTAATTGGACACAACATAATAAGTTGCCCAGGTATGACCATGCTGCTTGGCTTATACACACTATTAAATAGACCAGGTTGGAAAACTTTGATGAAGTTCATTTTAATAGGAAAAAAAAAGCTGGAAAATTTTGAATTTTCAGGATCACCAACACTACTTTATTTCACGCAAGACCTTATTTTATTCTACAATATTAGATTTCTACGCTCTAGCAAATTTCTGAGCTATGGAAGTATCTGTAGTACACAAGGATAAATTCACAATACAGTGTCAGCCATGCAGAAAAACATATAAATAACCCAAATATCTCCTATATAAAATGAGAC
>NW_020702621.1:0-2604 GCF_002925995.2 Terrapene triunguis | reverse complement strand
GCTTTCTCCCCTCGGTGTCTTTATTGGTGCTAAGCACACCGGGCGACAGACCTTTTAGTCCGCCTCAAGCCCCTCAGGCGGTAACAAACCTGTCAATCCTCAAAGTGATAACTGGGAATTTGTATTCATAATCTATAGATCAGGCTATAGATTGTTCTAGATTGTCTGAGAACAACAATATTTTGTACAAAGCAACAGAGGGTCCTGTGGCACCTTTAAGACTAACAGAAGTATTGGGAGCATAAGCTTTCGTGGGCAAGAACCTCACTTCTTCAGTAATATTTTGTACGTTCTCTCAATGGACTGAAACCTGCTTGTTCCTTTCTAAATTGGAGATTTCTTTCTTGATATGTTCCAGGTTGATGTTGCACATGATTTTCCTAGGCGATTCCTCTCCACTTATTGCAATTGGTAAGGTCACCCTTCTTTGGCAATTTTACTATAAGGCATCTCTTCCATTGGGTTGGTTGTTTTCTTCACTCCATATTCTATCTAAAAACTCAAGGAAAGTGTGGAGGGCTGTTTTGTCACTTATGTTAAGCATTTCTCTGGTAATGTTATCCTCTCCAGCTGCAGTCCCATTTTTAAGTTTGCTGATGACTTTTCTATCTTCTTCCACTGTAATATTTCCTAAATCAATATCAAGCCATGTATTTCTCGTAGTTCGCTTGGGCTTGGGCTATTTAAAAAACAGACTGAAAAGGTTCTGCCCATCTTTTCATTTGTTTTTCTTCTGTACTAAGAGTCTTTCTATTTGCATCTTTAATAAGGCCCTCTAAGTTAAAATTTCCTATTAGCTGTTTGATTGCCTTATATAAGATTATAAGGTCACATCTTTGGCTAGTATCTTCAGCCTCTCAGCATTTTATCAATGTATTCCCTTTTATCTCTTCTAGCATTCATTTTAACCTCTTAATGTAGAGCTCTGTATTCTTCTTGCCACTTGCTTGTCTCTTCATGTCTTAGCATTAATGAGATTTTGCTTTACAATTCTTTTTCCCACAGTTGCCCAACTAGCATTGCTAATCCATTATTCCCTCTTAGATTTCATTAGTATGACAGTCTTCCCACTTTCTAGTTAGCACTCTGATGTTTTCCTACAGAGTGTTAATGTCTTGGTGTTCTTCAGTTGTCGCAATCAGACCACTGAACCTCTTCTTCAATTCAAGTTGAAAAGCACTTTTTGTGTCTTGATCTTTTAATTGTGTGCTGTTGATGCACAGTCTATTTTTAACCTTATTCATCCTCTTTAATTTGATCTTCAATTTCGCGATAGAAAGGTTATGGCCATGTTTGCTCCCCTGTATATATGTACCTCTGCCAATGGCTTTAAATCTTTTTTGAAATAAAGAAATGATCTAGCTAGTACTTTGTAGTATTATCTGGGGAGTTCCATGTCACTTGATGGATTTCTATAAGAGGGAATATTGTTCCACCTAGCACTAGATTGTTCACATTGCAAATTTCTACTAATTGTTTACCATTCTGATTCATGTCCAAACCCCTGCTGCACTTGTCCATAACTTTATCCAACCCATAGTTGTTACTTCCAACCTTTGTGTTTGACTTCCCGACTGTCACTATGATATCATGTTTTGGGACCTTGGTTAGCACGGCTTGTAACAACTCATAAAAAGCATCTTTTACCCCATCTGGCTTTTCATTGGGTAGTGCACAGAATTGTATGAGTGTTAGACTGAAGTATCTAGTCTGAAAGAGAGCTCTAATAATTCTTTCATTGACTGATTCCCAGTCAGTGCCTGCTGTGTGCCATTTGACATTAGAAATGCTATGCCAGCTTCATGTGTATCATCCACATTCCCAGAATAGATGGTCTTATTTGTTTCTCCAAAGTGTAGTTTGTTCGAACCTGTCCATCCACACTCACTGTCTACACAAGGACATCAAGATGGCCCATTTCTTTAATTTGAGAGGTTTTAGTCGTTTCACACATTGTTCTCACATTCCAAAATTCCAGTTTTCGTTACTGATTTGGCCTTGAGCAAGGGACTTTTTGGGACATGGACTTTCTGATGGGTTTGACCAATGCCCATCATATTCTTCACATGAAGTTGATCTCTTGTTCAAGCCTGCTGCACACCAATATGACCTCTGGTCTTCATTTCTAGAGTCAGTTTGTTTTACATGATGGGTTTACCAGCCCTGTGCACAACCTTAGGTCCAAGGCTCCTTACTCATTATTTGGACCTGTTCATATGTGGACATTCCCCCATCCACCACCCGGGAGATATGCTTGATAGACATTCATTACTTCAAATTAATTGGACACAACATAATAAGTTGCCCAGGTATGACCATGCTGCTTGGCTTATACACACTATTAAATAGACCAGGTTGGAAAACTTTGATGAAGTTCATTTTAATAGGAAAAAAAAAGCTGGAAAATTTTGAATTTTCAGGATCACCAACACTACTTTATTTCACGCAAGACCTTATTTTATTCTACAATATTAGATTTCTACGCTCTAGCAAATTTCTGAGCTATGGAAGTATCTGTAGTACACAAGGATAAATTCACAATACAGTGTCAGCCATGCAGAAAAACATATAAATAACCCAAATATCTCCTATATAAAATGAGAC
>NW_020702620.1:0-1621 GCF_002925995.2 Terrapene triunguis | reverse complement strand
ACATGAACTGACACCAGCTTCTGGAAGGTTTTGGATGGAACATCCGACTGCAAGAGTGCCATGGCAACGAATAGACGTATATGATAATGGAGTGAAATCATAAATACACTAACCTATAGAAGAAGGACACCTTAACATTGGTAAGGGGAGGAAATACAAATAAGGAAGAGGGGAGAAACCGTTATTGAATATGCATTAGACATGGTAACATCAACGTAACCTATTATAAAAGTGACATCCCAGACTGGGGGCAGTAGTAGAAAGAGATGTAGTCCCTGGGAGGGGGCAGAATGATGGCCACTGGTGAAGATGAGGAGGGTGACGGTGATGAGGAAAATAATGGCTAACATTTCAGGTTGTTCTGCAAGGGATGGTGAGAGTATGGATGTTCAGATTGTTGGGGTCCACTAGGCATAGCTACCAGGTAACTCGGGAGAGCGGAAGGCCAAAAGTGCCGATGAAACTCTTTTGCTCTGGGCCTATCTGAACCCCCAAACCCCATCTTGTGAACTCTCACCTACTTCTGTGCTAACTGCTTACATGCTCTGAAGCAGGCTGAAGCAGAAATGTATTGGTCAGCGTTTCTAGCAGATGGCTGCAGTTTCACTCACACTAGCAGAAATAATAGAGCTAAGGAGCAGGGGAAAGGAGGGGTAGTTAGTTTGCAGGCGTCTAACTCAAGGTCGCAGAGACTGGGAAAGTTTTCTCACAAGCTTATGTAGAGCTTATTGTAACAGTTGTCTGGAAGGGAGGGGTAAGGGGGAACATCCAGACAAAGAGATGTATGCAAACAGTTTGGAGTATAAAAGGTAAAATTTGTTTGTATTTGTTGCACTGGATTTGAGACATGCTGGTCTCCTAGTGCCATTTCAGAGCTCTGAAATAAACTTGGCTTGCTTTCTCCCCTCGGTGTCTTTATTGGTGCCAAGCACATCTCGGGCCTTTTTAGGCAGGCAACAAGATGTACTTTCTGTATTATCGCTATGTACCTTACTGAGTTAGAGTGTGTGTGACTTTGCTAAATGTATTAATACATTATTTATTTGTAAATATAAAAGAGTTCCTATAGTGTGAGTGTTGCACGTGTGTACATTGGGGTTCCCAACTATATAATAATTTTAATAATACTGGGCCTGATCTTGGGACAAGAACCTGTTGGGGGCCACTGGGCATAGCTACCAGGTAACTCGGGAGAGTGGAAGGCCAAAGTGTCGATGAAGCTCTTTTGCTCTGGGCCTAGCTGAACCCCCAGACTCCATCTTGTAAACTCTCACCTACTTCTGGGCTAAACTGCTTACAGGCTGAAGTAGAAATGTAAGGGTCAGCTTTTCTAGCAGGCAGCTGCTGTAAACAGGCCTTGCAAGGCCGAAAGATAAGCAGGCGTATGGGAACTTTTCTAATTGTAACGGCTAGAGAAGGGAGGGGTGGGAGTAGTAAGAGGGAGTTAACAGACAAAGGCTTACACAGAAACAGCTTGGGGTATAAAAGGCAAAAGTTATTTGTATTTGTTGCACTGGATTTGAGACATGCTGGTCTCCTAGTGTCATTTCAGAGCTCTGAAATAAACTTGGCTTGCTTTCTCCCCTCGGTGTCTTTATTGGTGCTAAGCACACCGGGCGAC
>NW_020702619.1:0-5226 GCF_002925995.2 Terrapene triunguis | reverse complement strand
CCCCCCCCCCCCCCCCGTGGGATTGTATCTGTTGATTACTGAGAGGGTAGTAGCCTGTCCAGGAGCACAGACAGTGTCAGTGTATTCTCATGTTGCTTTTAACATCTGGCTGCTTTCAAGGCAGAGGCAGGAGAATTCTCAACGAATCCAAGCAAGTTCATTTCTTTCTTTGAAGGGTGTCTAGCTAGCTATAAGTCTGACTGGGATGATTGTAATATACTTATGAGAACCCTGTTGTCTGAAGTGGAGCGGAATCAGGTTATAGCTAAGGCTAGGGAGGAGGCACAGAAAAGGTATGATGGGGATAGAGATGGCAAGCCGTTGCCGGATGTCGCTGTCCCCCTAGGGGACCCCCACTGGAATCCGAATGAGGAGGGGGATCTGAGGCTGCTTAACTCCTATAAGGAACTGCTTATGCATGGTCTCCGACACTCAGCTGTCAGGCATAACAATTGGGCTAAGCCTTATGAACTAATCCAGGACTCAAAAGAAAGTCCAGGGGCTTTCCTGCAGCGTATTCGGGATACCATCAGGCAGACTACTAGTGCAAACCCAGATGATCAGGCTACTGAGGCAATTATAAAGGGTATCTTCACCAGCCGTGCGGCCCCTGATATTAAAAGGAAATTGCAGAAGAAGGAGGATTTAATGGGAATGTCTATGGCTCAGATTTTGGAGACTGCAAATAGAGCTTATAGCCTTAGAGAGGGAGAGAAGGAAAAAAGGCAAGTAAAAATGATGGTAGCGGCGGTGCAGGTCGGCGGCAAAGTAAGGCCACAGAAAGGTGGAAGGGGCCGGGGAATGAGAGGCCGTGGATGTGGACGCCCTGGTCCCCAGGAAAGGCGCCTGGGTCGCAACCAGTGTGCCATATGCCGTAAGGAGGGACACTGGAAAAATGAATGCCCTGAAAGGGAAGGTACCCCTATGATGGCAATAAGTATGTGTTAATGGTTGGAGAAAAGGTGTATGAGTGAAGAGTGGAAGGTTCCTTTGGAAGTTAGAAGAAGCCGAGAAAGGGAGAAGAGGAAAAAGCACAGAATGAGTTAACTGAGAGGAAAATACAGCTAGCAAGCTCAGTCAAGCTGGCCTCAGTCCAAGGTCAGTGTTCACAGCCAAGACTTTGCTGACAACCAAGAGGAAGGGGGGCTGAATGTGCCCAAGCAACTGAGATCAGCAAAATACTGCAAGGCATAATGAGGACAACAGAAGGGTTAAAAGGCAGTTTTGTTGAACAGTATTGGCTCAAGGATTTAAAAATTCCCCCACTCTGTTCCGACAGGCTTTGGTCAGAGACTTGGAGGAGTGGGATAATTTGTTAATTGCTGCTGTGGGTCTAATCCCTTGTCTCAGAGCTACTGTGAGTCTCCTAAACTTTATTGGACTGCAAGGATACAGGGTATCTCAAAGCAAAGCCCAAATTGCTCTTTTAGAGGTTCAATATCTGGGATTTCACATCAGGCAGGGAGAGAGACAGCTCTCAAACGAAAGGAAGGAAGGCTATCTGCCAAGTTCCTATCCCCAGCAACTGTAAACAGCTTAGGGCATTCCTGGGCATGGCAGGCTTTTGCAGAATATGGATTCCAGAGTTTGGATTGTGGGCTAAACCTTTGTATGAATGTGTTAAGGGAGCGGAACATGACCCCTTTCACTGGTCCCCAGAAGCGGACAGGGCATTTCAGTTACTAGGTGCCTGGAAGCGTCCTGTGGCATACTTTTCTAAACAACTGGATCAAGTTTCAAAGGGATGGCTAGCCTGTTTGAGGGCGGTCGCAGCTACGGCTCTAGTGCTTGGGAGAAGCTGGAAAGCTGACACTGGGAGGAAGTGTGCAAGTGTGTATGTTCCTCATATGGTTCGAGCCTTGCTGGACACTAAGGGTGGTCTTTGGCTCACACAGGCTCGGGTTGCTCGGTACCAGGTGAAGCTGTTAGAGAATCCTGAAGTCACCCTGCAGATCTGTCCTTCCCTTAATCCAGCTACACTGCTACCAAAGACAGAAAAGCAGGAACATGACTGTTTAGAAATCATAGATGTTCAGTATTCTAGCCGCCCAGATCTAAAAGATCAGCCACTCCCAAATGCTGACTTGGAATGGTATACAGATGGAAGTAGTACTGTTGTGGATGGGCAAAGGAGGGCTGGTTATGCTATTGTGTCTCTTCATGATACCGTGGAAGCTGAGAGTTTACCAGCAGGAACGTCTGCCCAGCTTGCTGAACTAGTGGCCCTGACTCGTGCACTCGAGCTGGCAAAAGACAAATGGGTTAATATCTTTACTGACTCAAAGTATGCTTTTGGGGTATTGCATGCTTACGCTGGTTTATGGAAACAAAGGGGAATGCTAACAGCCCAAGGCTCTCCGGTTAAACCTGGGTCTCAAATTCTCCAGCTTTTAGAAGCAGTACAACTCCCCTCAGCAGTAGCAGTGGTGCATTGCAAAGCCCATCAAAGGGAAGATCAAGATGTAACCAAGGGCAATGCCAGAGCAGACAGGGAAGCTAAGCGTGCTGCTACCCTGAAATCACCAACTGAGGAGAATGCCCAAATGCATGCCCTTATCCCATCAGTAGGGGAGCTTGCAGCCCCTCAGTACTCCCAAGAGGACAGAAACCTGGCTGACAGTCTCGGTCTCCAGGAAAAAGAGGGATGGCTTTATTCCACAGAGGGAAAAATCCTCCTGCCCAAGGGCTTGATTCGACCAGTGTTGCAGGAACTGCATCAAACCACATACGCAGGCAAAGAGGCTCTTACCCAGTTCTTACCTCTGGACTTAAACCCCTAGCATCACAGGTACAAGCTGAATGTTTAATCTGCCAAAAGAATAACCCTCGACCAGGAGTAGCAGTGCCACCAGCCACCCTGGAACCTACCCCAGGCCCAGGATTGGTATGGCAAATAGACTTTACTGAGTTTCCCAGGACCCAAGGGTACAGGTACCTCCTCGTCTTAGTGGATCGATTCAGCGGATGGCCTGAGGCCTTCCCATGTCGCAACAACACTGCCAAGACAGTGGCTCTTAAGTTTGTCAAGGAGATCATTCCTCGCTTCAGCCTTCCTCAGTGGATGGAATCTGATAATGGAACACACTTCACATCTGATATTGTTCAAAAGATATCAAGTGCTCTGCAGATCCCCTGGAAACTCCACACACCCTGGCGACCACAAGCCAGTGGAGTAGTGGAACGCACAAATCAGACACTCAAGTGACACCTCTCAAAGGTCTGTCAGAAGGCATCTCTTAAGTGGCCTGATGCCTTGCCCTTTGTGTTACTTCGCATTCGTGCTCTCCCTAAGGGTAGGATAGGGCTTAGTCCCTTCGAGATTATGTTTGGAAGAGCATGGCCTATGAATGGTACCCCAGTTCTGGCAGGGGAATGGGAAGAGGGGTATGGTTTTTTGTCTCAGTACATGTGCCCTCTGTCTGCTGTTCTTTCTTTTCTTCACAGGTACACCAAAGATTCACAGCCTCTTCTGCTGGATACTCGGGTCCACTCCCTGCAGCCTGATGACTCCATTCTCGTGCGGACCTGGAAGGACGAGCCTCTCCAAGAGAAGTGGAAGGGACCCCACACCGTCCTGCTTGTCACCCATACAGCGGCAAAGGTCGAAGGACACAAGAACTGGATTCATCACTCTCGACTGAAAGCAGTGCCTGCTCCTAAACAGTGGACTGTCCAGCCTGCGGAGAAGACGGCTAACGACGATTTGGGACTTAAGCTGCTATTCAAAAGACAGTAAGGGTCACTGGGAATGCGTTGTGATCTTTCTGAACAGTCACAGCATACTCCCCGCGAGAACCCTAAGCATTGGTTTTATTTTCTCACAGAAGGCCGACCTGGCCTATGTATTTGGTCTTGTTATTTTTTTGACTTGTTTAGTGTCAATAATTATTCTTGTTTTCTGGGTATTTGGGTTGTGGTAATTACAATATAGGTTTAGGTTTAGGGTCTCTCACAGCATTTCTTTTTATCACAGAGGCAATTCTTCTGTTACCTACTGTTTCATCCACATCGCATGCAGGATGGGGAGCCATCCCTGCAGATATGGCTACCAACACATATGAGGCCCTGAAAATTGCCTTTGCCCGTGAGTTCAATCTCTCCAACTGTTGGATATGTGCCCAGACTCCCCATCATTCAGCGGGATTGTCCTGGAGAGTAGTACCCCAAAATTGGTCAGACTTTTGTCAAAGGTGGATGGTTACTAGCAGTAGCACCTCTGACGATTTAAGTTTGCCAATGATACCCTGGCCATAGAGAAAAGCATAAATTCTGAGCTGTACCAGCTTCGACTGCTGGCTTTGCAGAACTGACAGGCCCTAGATTATGTGTTAGCCTCACGAGGCGGGGTCTGTGCCCTTATTGGAGAAGAGTGTTGTACCTATGTCCCAGAGTTTTCACAGAACATTAACAAGCACATCTTGTCAGCTAAACGGGCCTTTAGCCAGTGGAAGGCCCAGGAAGGGGAACCCACTATTTTGGATTCCCTTTGGGGTTGGATACCTGGTTTAGGGGAACTAGGGGATATAGGGGGAAGCATTGTTCGCATCTTGCTCACAAGTGTGGTAATATGTTTTGTTTTTGTTCTTTTGCTCATTTGCTGTAAAGTGCTCATAGGTAAGAGTTGTACCTCCCCCTCCCCAGAGGTTCCTTTATACCCTCTCATTGATAATCCTGATTGTATGGAGCTTAATCACATTTTGTCTTTAGAGTATGAGAAAACTCTGACAAAGGTTTGTTGAGTGTTCTCAAAGGAGGGATTGTTGGGGGCCACTGGGCATAGCTACCAGGTAACTCGGGAGAGTGGAAGGCCAAAGTGTCGATGAAGCTCTTTTGCTCTGGGCCTATCTGAACCCCCAGACTCCATCTTGTAAACTCTCACCTACTTCTGGGCTAAACTGCTTACAGGCTGAAGTAGAAATGTAAGGGTCAGCTTTTCTAGCAGGCAGCTGCTGTAAACAGGCCTTGCAAGGCCGAAAGATAAGCAGGCGTATGGGAACTTTTCTAATTGTAACGGCTAGAGAAGGGAGGGGTGGGAGTAGTAAGAGGGAGTTAACAGACAAAGGCTTACACAGAAACAGCTTGGGGTATAAAAGGCAAAAGTTATTTGTATTTGTTGCACTGGATTTGAGACATGCTGGTCTCCGAGTGTCATTTCAGAGCTCTGAAATAAACTTGGCTTGCTTTCTCCCCTCGGTGTCTTTATTGGTGCTAAGCACACCGGGCGAC
>NW_020702618.1:0-5205 GCF_002925995.2 Terrapene triunguis | reverse complement strand
CCCTACATTTGAACCCTAAAGTTCAAAGTGGGGATCCAGCCTTGACATGGTGGCAGCGCGGTGGGATACATTTTAAACCCAAAGCCAGTAAGAGATTTTTTTTTCCTTCTAGCTGCTTGGAAAGCAGAGCTGAAGGTAGATGCATATCTTATCTCTCCTTGCCTGAAGGCAGAGGTGTTACGTTTTTTTTAACGAGGTCCTTTGTTAAGAGAAGGGTTCAAAGGGAGCAAACTTTGACTGACTGGTAAAGATAATTTACAAGTTGAATTGTTTTTTTTTTCTTTTTACATCCTCGGGAGTAGCTTGTTAGAAAGTCTCTGTTAACTCAGCAGCAGCCAGAGCTAAGTACATCCCAATTTCAGTCAACTGCAGAGGGGTGTGACCCAGCACAAGAAAACCAGGAAAATGACTACCAAAGAAGAAAAAGCTAAAGAGGAGGCCCACAAGAGAGCTATGGAGCTGAAAGAAAAAGAGATAGAGCTGAGAGACAGAGAGGAGAAAGCCAAAGAGGCGGCCCACAAGAGAGAGATAGAGCTGAGAGACAGAGAAGAGAAAGCCAAAGAGGCGGCCCACAAGAGAGAGATGGAGCTGAAAGAAAAAGAGATGGAACTGGAAGCAGCAAGGACTAGGCAGGGTGCATCAGACCATCCTAACAACTCCTCTCCAGGTACCACTTCCCATCCCAGGAAATTCCCTACCTACAAGGCAGGCGATGATACTGAGGCCTTCTTAGAAAATTTTGAAAGGGCCTGCCTTGGATACAACATCCCTCCACCCCAGTACATGGTAGAGCTGAGGCCGCAGCTCAGTGGACCCTTAGCAGAGGTGGCGGCTGAAATGCCTAAGGAACACATGAACAGTTATGAACTTTTTAAAAACAAGGCCAGAATCAGAATGGGGCTAACACCTGAGCATGCCCGTCGGCGGTTCAGAGCCCTAAGGTGGAAACCCGATGTGTCATTTACCCGACATGCCTACCACATTGGGAAAAATTGGGATGCCTGGATATCAGGAGCAAATGTTAAATCTACGGAAGAGTTGCCCTTCCTATTGCAAATGGAGCAGTTTTTAGAGGGTGTTCCTGAGGAAATAGAAAGGTACATCCTAGATGGGAAGCCCAAAACTGTAACCGAGGCGGGGGAGATTGGAGCCAAATGGGTGGAGGTGACAGAAAAGAAAAAAGCTAGTAGCAGTTGGAGCGAATATCAGAAGGGGCAAGCCGAAACAAAACCTTACCACCGGGGACAACCCAAGGCCCCACCCACATCCCAAGGGAAACCCCAGACGCCTTCTCACCCCACCACACCAGTCTCCATCAACCAACATCGCCCCGGTGATACCTTAGCAGGGCGATGTTTTAAATGTAATGAACTGGGGCATATAAAGGCTCACTGCCCCAAGAACCCTAACCGATTACAGTTCATTACACCCCAATCACACCAAAGATCCCCAGACCCAGATGCCTCTCTCATACCCTCGGAGCGAAGGGAAACCTTGAGAGTGGGCGGAAAGAAGGTTATCGCTTGGAGGGATACTGGGGCACAAGTGTCAACTATCCACCAATCCCTAGTGGACCCCAAACTCATCAACCCGGAGGCTACAGTGACAATTCAACCCTTCGTGTCACAGTCTGTAACCTTGCCTACAGCCCAGTTGCATGTCCAGTACAAGGGCTGGGCAGGAATGTGGACTTTTGCAGTCTATGACAATTATCCCATCCCCATGCTGCTGGGGGAAGACTTGGCCAACCATGTGAAGCTAGCCAAGAGGGTGGGAATAGTCACCCGCAGCCAGGCTAAGCAAGCTTCCACCCCCATCCCTGTTCCTGAGCCGTCCACCTGGGCCCCGTCTGTGTTACCGGAGACCCAAACACAGGTGGTGGAACCAGATCCCCTGCCAACGACTGCAACAGCCGTAGTGGATCCAATCCCAGAGACCCAGCCAAAGCCAGTCCCGGAACCGGAACTGGCAACGCAACCAGCACCAGAACCATTGCCGGCACGGAGTCCAGCGCTTGCAAACCCGTCTACAACTCCAATGCCAGAGGGCACCAGCGAGCCTGAACTGGCGGAAGCAGCAGATAACCCTACCCAAGAGGCTCAGCCAGAGCCTGAGATACCACATAGTGCACCAGCGGACAGCGGTTCACGGTCAGTGGAAACAGCCCCAGCACCTGCATCGCTTCCAGAGGGACCAAGCCCCAGTCCACAGTCCAAGGAGGAACTGATGTCTCCAGCATCAAGGGAACAGTTCCAGGCCGAGCAGGAAGCAGATGACAGCCTTCAGAAAGCTTGGGCGGCGGCACGGAGCACCCCACCGCCTCTCAGCTCTTCTAACCGATCCCGGTTTGTTGTAGAACAAGGACTTTTATACAAGGAGACTCTTTCTGGTGGGCACCAGGAAGACTGGCATCCTCAAAGACAGTTGGTGGTTCCCACTAAGTATCGGGTAAAGCTCTTGAGCTTAGCCCATGATCATCCCAGTGGCCATTCTGGGGTGAACAGAACCAAAGACCGGTTGGGGAAGTCCTTCCACTGGGAGGGAATGGGCAAGGACGTTGCTAATTATGTCCGGTCTTGTGAGGTGTGCCAACGAGTGGGAAAGCCCCAAGACCAGGTTAAAGCCCCTCTCCAGCCACTACCCATAATTGAGGTCCCATTTCAGCGAGTAGCTGTGGATATTCTGGGTCCTTTCCCAAAGAAGACACCCAGAGGAAAGCAGTACGTACTGACTTTCATGGATTTTGCTACCCGATGGCCGGAAGCTGTACCCTTAAGCAACACCAAGACTAAAAGTGTGTGCCAGGCATTAGCAGACATTTTTGCCAGGGTAGGTTGGCCCTCCGACATCCTTACAGATTCGGGAACTAATTTCCTGGCAGGGAACATGAAAACCCTGTGGGAAGCTCATGGGGTGAATCACTTGGTTGCCACCCCTCATCACCATCAAACCAATGGTCTGGTGGAGAGGTTTAATGGAACTTTGGGGGCCATGATACGTAAATTCATAAATGAACACTCCAATGATTGGGACCTAGTGTTGCAGCAGTTGCTTTTTGCCTACAGGGCTGTACCACATCCCAGTTTAGGGTTTTCACCATTTGAACTTGTGTATGGCCGCGAGGTTAAGGGGCCATTACAGTTGGTGAAGCAGCAATGGGAGGGGTTTACGCCTTCTCCAGGAACTAACATTCTAGACTTTGTAAGCAACCTACAAAACACCCTCCGACACTCTTTAGCCCTTGCTAAAGAAAACCTAAAGGATGCTCAGGAAGAGCAAAAGGCCTGGTATGATAAACATTCCAGAGAACGGTCCTTCAAAGTAGGAGACCAAGTCATGGTCTTAAAGGCGCTCCAGGCCCATAAAATGGAAGCGTCGTGGGAAGGACCATTCACGGTCCAGGAGCGCCTAGGAGCTGTTAACTATCTCATAGCCTCCCCCACCTCCAACATAAAGCCTAAGGTATACCATGTTAATTCTCTTAAGCCCTTTTATTCCAGAGGATTAAACGTTTGCCAGTTTACAGCCCAGGAAACAGATGACGCGGAGTGGCCTGCAGGTGTCTACTACGAAGGAACAAGGAATGGTGGCGTGGAAGAGGTGAACCTCTCCACGACCCTGGGACGTCTGCAGCGACAGCAGATCAAGGAGCTGTGCACAAGCTTTGCACCGATTTTCTCAGCCACTCCAGGACGGACCGAACGGGCATACCACTCCATTGACACAGGTAATGCTCACCCAATTAGAACCCCACCCTACCGGGAGTCACCTCATGCCCAAGCGGCTATACAAAGGGAGATCCAGGACATGCTACAGATGGGTATAATCCGCCCCTCTAACAGTGCATGGGCATCTCCAGTGGTTCTAGTTCCCAAACCAGATGGGGAAATACGCTTTTGCGTGGACTACCGTAAGCTAAATGCTGTAACTCGTCCTGACAACTATCCAATGCCACGCACAGATGAGCTATTGGAGAAATTGGGACATGCCCAATTCATCTCTACTTTAGACTTAACCAAAGGGTACTGGCAAGTACCACTAGATGAACCCGCTAAGGAAAGGTCCGCCTTCGTCACCCAGGCAGGGGTGTATGAATTCAATGTACTCCCTTTCGGGTTGCGAAATGCACCCGCCACCTTCCAAAGACTTGTAGATGGTCTCTTAGCGGGATTGGGAGAATCTGCAGTTGCCTACCTCGATGATGTGGCCATTTTTTCTGATTCATGGACAGAACACCTGGAGCACCTGGGAAAAGTCTTCGAGCGCATCCGACAGGCAGGACTAACTGTTAAGGCTAAAAAGTGTCAAATAGGCCAAAACAGAGTGACGTACCTGGGGCACCAGGTGGGTCAAGGAACTATAAATCCCCTACAGGCCAAAGTGGATGCTATCCAAAAGTGGCCGGTTCCAAAGTCAAAGAAACAGGTCCAATCCTTCTTAGGCTTGGCCGGATATTATAGGCGATTTGTACCACACTACAGCCAAATCGCCGCCCCGCTGACAGACCTAACCAGAAAGAAACAGCCAAATGCAGTTCAGTGGACTGATGAGTGTCAAAAGGCCTTTAACCAGCTTAAGGCAACACTCATGTCTGACCCTGTGCTAAGGGCCCCAGACTTTGACAAACCGTTCCTAGTAACCACAGATGCGTCCGAGCGAGGCGTGGGAGCAGTTTTAATGCAGGAAGGACCGGATCAAGAATTCCATCCTGTCGTGTTTCTCAGCAAGAAACTGTCTGAGAGGGAAAGCCACTGGTCAATCAGCGAAAAGGAATGCTACGCCATTGTGTACGCGCTGGAAAAGCTACGCCCATATGTTTGGGGACGGCGTTTCCAACTACAAACAGACCATGCTGCGCTACAGTGGCTTCATACCGCCAAGGGAAATAACAAAAAACTTCTTCGGTGGAGTTTAGCTCTCCAAGATTTTGATTTTGAAATACAACACATTTCGGGAGCTTCTAACAAAGTGGCTGATGCACTCTCCCGGGAAAGTTTCCCAGAGTTAACTGGTTAACAATTGTTCTTGGAATGAAACATTGTTAGTTTTTATATAATCAGTAGTATGTCTTATTAACTCTGTTTTCTCCTAGAACTCCAGGAAGAAATCACAGCCAGTGTGGAACCGAACGTCCAACACTATCTGTGATTTGGGGGGCGTGTCATAACTATGAAGGGAAGGGTAACAGCTCTCTGTGTACAGAGA
>NW_020702617.1:0-1651 GCF_002925995.2 Terrapene triunguis | reverse complement strand
CTGAATAATACTTTACACTAGAGAGTAAGGGTATCAGAATTTGGCCCAAACCTATGTCTACAGATTTATATTTTTAGCTAGACTATACTAAACCCATACCAAAAACCTCGCCCCTCCTCCCCCACTGAATATCTGCCCGGTAATTAATTGTTCATCTTGAATGCTTGCCAATTTTTACTGGTTTTGTACCATGAACTTGTTCACCTCAAAACAAAATGCACAGTATTGTATATACATACCCAGAAGGACACACATCTGTGGCCTGCTCCTGCAAACACTAACATGCATGAGCAGTATCACTGAAGTCAACGGGACTACTTGCATGGGAGACTAAAGGACGTAGGATGTGACAGATGTATCACCTTTTAAGTTCTCTATAATCCATTATTTCTCATTGGCTTTCTGTTGCTTAAATCTCAGAAGAGATCATTCCAAATATCTCTTGTTAATTTTTTTAATTTGTTTTATTACTTCTCTAAAGTCACAAATATATTTTATAAACATACACATAGGCATATGCACTACGCATTGTATAGTAGTTACTTCTTTGTTTTAATGTTCTGGCTGATCTACCACTTTCCATTAATAATAATAAAAAACTGTTTTCAAAAAATTAAAAAACACAGACCTTTAACACCAGGAGTGAAATTAAATTAGTTAACTGCTAGGTGAATGAAGCATTAATGAAATGAACAAGAGAATTTTCCCCTTATGAGGAACATTTATTCAGTGTAATTACATTCCTTTTATTCAAAATCTATACTTATCCAAGTGTAAAATATTATATCATACCAATAACTGCAGAGTATAAGCAAGTACTTAACTGTAAGGATTTTTTTTTCTAACAGACTGAAGACACTGAATCACCTTCACTGTTTGAAGTACTCAAAGAAGTGATGCTGCTCCCTTAACCAGCAACTACAGTTCCTAATTCATTTTTCTAAAGAATATCCAGCTATCAGAGACTACCTCCAAGCATTTTCTTGCAAAGTTCATATCCAATGGTGTTAATGAGAAACTTTTACTACTATTTCTCCACAATATATCCTGCTGGCTAGTTTACTCATTTGCATCTGTTCTGCACCACTGAAGCCAATGGGAGTTTTGACATTAACTTCAGTAGGGTCAGGTCCTTGGCTAGAATGTGAGGATAATATCACAAAAGTTTTAGGTTCATTCCAATAATGCTACACATAAACAAAGTAAATCAAAACAACAGGAAGTTAGTGACTGTGGCTATGATTTTCAAACCTAGAAGCCTAAAACTAGACTCCCAAATCTATATCAGAGCACCAAATATGATGCCCAATTTTCAAAACTGCTGACTTCCATGGGAGCTGTTGGTGCTATGAAACAGAGGCAATTTTTATTTAGGTGACCAAGTATGGATTACATTATTCAATTTTGAAAATATGGGCTATTACAGAGGTTCTCAAACTTTTTTTTGTCGACAGACCCCTTTTCAAATGCAATGTTAATCACGAACCACCAACTGAGAACCTGATGGACAAAGGTCTATGTATACTTCCTATAAACATGTACTGCTAATAATGCTTTAAGAAAAAGAGCACCAGAGTACTTACAGATGTCAGTGAGATGGGTGAGCCTGCTTCTTACTGCAGTCTGTCTATCGTTGGTGTGACTGTTGGCA
>NW_020702616.1:0-1648 GCF_002925995.2 Terrapene triunguis | reverse complement strand
CTGAATAATACTTTACACTATAGAGTAAGGGTATCAGAATTTGGCCCAAGCCTATGTCTACAGATTTATATTTTTAGCTAGACTATACTAAACCCATACCAAAAACCTCGCCCCTCCTCCCCCACTGAATATCTGCCCGGCAATTAATTGTTCATCTTGAATGCTTGCCAATTTTTACCATGAACCTGTTCACCTCAAAACAAAATGCACAGTATTGTATATACATACCCAGAAGGACACACATCTGTGGCCTGCTCCTGCAAACACTAACATGCATGAGCAGTATCACTGAAGTCAACGGGACTACTTGCATGGGAGACTAAAGGACGTAGGATGTGACAGATGTATCACTTTTTAAGTTCTCTATAATCCATTATTTCTCATTGGCTTTCTGTTGCTTAAATCTCAGAAGAGATCATTCCAAATATCTCTTGTTAATTTTTTTAATTTGTTTTATTACTTCTCTAAAGTCACAAATATATTTTATAAACATACACACAGGCATATGCACTACGCATTGTATAGTAGTTACTTCTTTGTTTTAATGCTCTGGCTGATCTACCACTTTCCATTAATAATAATAAAAAACTGTTTTCAAAAAATTAAAAAACACAGACCTTTAACACCAGGAGTGAAATTAAATTAGTTAACTGCTAGGTGAATGAAGCATTAATGAAATGAACAAGAGAATTTTCCCCTTATGAGGAACATTTATTCAGTGTAATTACATTCCTTTTATTCAAAATCTATACTTATCCAAGTGTAAAATATTACATCATACCAATAACTGCAGAGTATAAGCAAGTACTTAACTGTAAGGATTTTTTTTTCTAACAGACTGAAGACACTGAATCACCTTCACTGTTTGAAGTACTCAAAGAAGTGATGGGGGAGGGACCCTCCCTTAACCAGCAACTACAGTTCCTAATTCATTTTTCTAACGAATATCCAGCTATCAGAGACTAGCTCCAAGCATTTTCTTGCAAAGTTCATATCCAATGGTGTTAATGAGAAACTTTCACTACTATTTCTCCACAATATATCCTGCTGGCTAGTTTACTCATTTGCATCTGTTCTGCACCACTAAAGCCAATGGGAGTTTTGACATTAACTTCAGTAGGGTCAGGTCCTTGGCTAGAATGTGAGGATAATATCACAAAAGTTTTAGGTACATTCCAATAATGCTACACATAAACAAAGTAAATCAAAACAACAGGAAGTTAGTGACTGTGGCTATGATTTTCAAACCTAGAAGCCTAAAACTAGACTCCCAAATCTATATCAGAGCACCAAATATGATGCCCAATTTTCAAAACTGCTGACTTCCATGGGAGCTGTTGGTGCTATGAAACAGAGGCAATTTTTATTTAGGTGACCAAGTATGGATTACATTATTCAATTTTGAAAATATGGGCTATTACAGAAGTTCTCAAACTTTTTGTTGTCGACAGACCCCTTTTCAAATGCAATGTTAATCACGAACCACCAACTGAGAATCTGATGGACAAAGGTATATGTATACTTCCTATAAACATGTACTGCTAATAATGCTTTAAGAAAAAGAGCACCAGAGTAGTTACAGATGTCAGTGAGATGGGTGTGCCTGCTTCTTACTGCAGTCTGTCTATCGTTGGTGTGACTGTTGGCA
>NW_020702615.1:0-1442 GCF_002925995.2 Terrapene triunguis | reverse complement strand
TTTCCCATCCACCTTAGCTAACTCTTTCCAACAATAGCTGGGCTTGCGTGGCACAGACCGCAGGGAACCAGCAGTTCCTCCATTTAACTTCTTTGCTTAACCATAGCACTGCTGACTCCCCCACCCTGCTGCCCCATGGGTTCAGCCAGATCCTGAGCCTGGTGAAATTAATGGAAGATTTTGCCATGGACTCCAGTGAGACTGGAATCTAGCCCTTTGCAGCCACTCTGTGTTCTCTAACCTGCTTGACATGTTTGCCCTCCAGAACTTGGGGCGCCGTGCATTTCTGTACTGGAGCCTGGTATTAAATCGGAGTCCGTGTTGCCTACTGCCCAGCTATTCCATTCTTGGGCAAGAGGGGCTGTTTAGTCTTTTTTGCCCCATAGCTTGAGGTTTTCTTCCTATCCTCCAACCTTCAGCTGGAGGACCACCAGGATTCCTTCCTCCCAGTTAATGTGGCTCCCAAGTGGCTGCAACTGAGCAATAAAGACACCCCCTCCGATGGAGAAGTGTGCTAAGCTCTGCCTGGAGCAACTTCCTGCCATTACAGGGAGTCGGGTTCCCAAAGGGCGTGGCCACAAGGCTACACAAACCAGTCCGGTTGCGTTGTCTTTATGAAGCTCTTATCCTGGTTGTCCAGGCTCCCTCTGCCTGGCCTTGCCACTGGGAGCCGGAGTCAAACTGAAACAGATTCAGAGAACTAAGTCTGTGCCTCTTCCTCTCTCTAGTCACATCGGTAAACGAGTACGCCTGCAAGAGACTGGACAAACTGGAGGAGAGCCTGCCCTTCCTTCAACAACCAACGGAGCAGGTAAGCGTCTCTGCATCCAGCGTCCTTCCCCAGGAGGGGAAGCTACAACTTGCTCAAGGGCCAGTGCTATGGATAGGGAGGCATAGGCCTGCCACAGGGAAACAGATGGGTTGCAGCGCTTAGCCGAGAGGGAGAGACGGAGCAATGTGAACTCTGATTTAAGAGACATTTGCTTTGCAGATGTTTGGGCTAGAAAAGGAGCTGCCCGCTGACAGCGAGGCTGAGGGCCAGATCCTTGGCAGGTGTAAGTGGCGCTGATGTCATGGAGCTACATCAGTTCATGCTGCCTGTTGGCCCTACCGCTTTGGGAACTAATGGATGACATTACCAAGCCATGCCACTATTTATCTAGAGAAGGGCCACTTGGGAAGGAAGGGGTATCTGGTATCTCCCCACTGGAAAAAAAGGACCTGAGTCTTTGAGTGAGTGTACAATAATCTTTCCTCTGGCTCTCCCCTCTAGGTCATCTCAGACACCAAGCAGATGGTGTCTACTAAAGTGATGAGTGCTGTGGATGCTGCCTGTGGCGCGAAAGATGCAGTGGCCAGCAGAATGGCCGAAGCTGTAGATGTAACCAAAGATGTTGTCCAGGACAGCGTTGAGCTGACCAAATCAGTGGTGTCCTCCACTG
>NW_020702614.1:0-1417 GCF_002925995.2 Terrapene triunguis | reverse complement strand
TTTCCCATCCACCTTAGCTAACTCTTTCCAACAATAGCTGGGCTTGCTTGGCACAGACCGCAGGGAACCAGCAGTTCCTCCATTTAACTTCTTTGCTTAACCATAGCACTGCTGACTCCCCCACCCTGCTGCCCCATGGGTTCAGACAGATCCTGAGCCTGGTGAAATTAATGGAAGATTTTGCCATGGACTCCAGTGAGACTGGAATCTAGCCCTTTGCAGCCACTCTGTGTTCTCTAACCTGCTTGACATGTTTGCCCTCCAGAACTTGGGGCGCCGTGCATTTCTGTACTGGAGCCTGGTATTAAATCGGAGTCCGTGTTGCCTACTGCCCAGATATTCCATTCTTGGGCAAGAGGGGCTGTTTAGTCTTTTTTGCCCCATAGCTTGAGGTTTTCTTCCTATCCTCCAGCCTTCAGCTGGAGGACCACCAGGATTCCTTCCTCCCAGTTAATGTGGCTCCCAAGTGGCTGCAACTGAGCAATAAAGACACCCCCTCCGATGGAGAAGTGTGCTAAGCTCTGCCTGGAGCAACTTCCTGCCATTACAGGGAGTCGGGTTCCCAAAGGGCGTGGCCACAAGGCTACACAAACCAGTCCGGTTGCGTTGTCTTTGTGAAGCTCTTATCCTGGCTGTCCAGGCTCCCTCTGCCTGGCCTTGCCACTGGGAGCCAGAGTCAAACTGAAACAGATTCAGAGAACTAAGTCTGTGCCTCTCCCTCTCTCTAGTCACATCGGTAAACGAGTACGCCTGCAAGGGACTGGACAAACTGGAGGAGAGCCTGCCCTTCCTTCAACAACCAACAGAGCAGGTAAGCGTCTCTGCATCCAGCGTCCTTCCCCAGGAGGGGAAGCTACAACTTGCTCAAGGGCCAATGCTATGGATAGGGAGGCATAGGCCTGCCACAGGGAAACAGATGGGTTGCAGCGCTTAGCCGAGAGGGAGAGACGGAGCAATGTGAACTCTGATTTAAGAGACATTTGCTTTGCAGATGTTTGGGCTAGAAAAGGAGCTGCCCGCTGACAGCGAGGCTAAGGGCCAGATCCTTGGCAGGTGTAAGTGGCGCTGATGTCATGGAGCTACATCAGTTCATGCTGCCTGTTGGCCCTACCGCTTTGGGAACTAATGGATGACATTACCAAGCCATGCCACTATTTATCTAGAGAAGGGCCACTTGGGAAGGAAGGGGTGTCTGGTATCTCCCCACTGGAAAAAAAGGACCTGAGTCTTTGAGTGAGTGTACAATAATCTTTCCTCTGGCTCTCCCCTCTAGGTCATCTCAGACACCAAGCAGATGGTGTCTACTAAAGTGAGGAGTGCTGTGGATGCTGCCTGTGGCGCGAAAGATGCGGTGGCCAACAGGGTGACCGAAGCAGTGGACCTGACCAGAGGGACTGTCCAGGACAGCGTTGAGCTG
>NW_020702613.1:0-11819 GCF_002925995.2 Terrapene triunguis | reverse complement strand
ATGACCTCTCGAGGTCCCTTCCAGTCTTAGAATCTATGAATCACGGGAAGTGGGACAGGACCCAGAATGCCCTGCACCCCCCGCACTTTTCCCACAACCCACAGCACCAGAATGGGAAGAGGTGCTCTGTGGGATAGCTGCCCACAGTGCACCGCTCCCAATGCCGCTGCAAGTGCCGCAAATTTGGCCACGCCAGTGCGCTGGCAGCTGTCAGTGTGGACAGACTGCAGCGCTTTCCCTACTGCGCTCTACGAAGGCTGGTTTAACTCAAAGCGCTCTACATTTGCAAGTGTAGCCATGCAAAAGCTTCTGCTTCCAGAGCCTGTATATTTTCTTATTCCCACCCCTCAAACCCTTAAGTAGCATATGAAAACAAGAGCTTTGTTTCTAAGGTGCTTATTCCCCCACTTAAATTGTTGACTGTAATACCATCATCATTTCCAGAGCAAGACAATTACAGTGTCACAAAAAGATTTACGAGTCTTCACAAGAGGAGTGTAGACAATAGTATGACACCTCACCCTTCTCTAGCATGGTTCATCCAAGAAATTCAAAGTTTGCAAAAATCAATCCTGAATGCTGGACATTTTTCCTGTGAAATATATGGCTCTCCATTCTCAGGGACTGTTTGTTATTTTTGATACCGAGATGAGTGCGGAAAAATCATTTAAAATGGTTTCTGAACATGCCAGAAGGCAAGGCTTACACAGAAGATGTGCGTTTCGGATAATGTCGACGATGAGCCAGGCACTTTCCAAACAGAAATAAGACACAACCCCTACTCCAAGGAGCTTACAATTGAGACCTATTCCAAGCTCTACCACTGACTTGCTCTGTGACTTTGGGCAGGTCACTTCCCACCATGTGTCTCAGTTTCTCCAGCTGTAAAGTGGAAATGATGCTTACCCACCTTTGTAATCACTTTGAGAATTGTGCATAAGTAGTATTACCACTGCATTAACTACTTTTTCACACTATATAATAAAGTTATAGATTTGGCTCCACAAGGAAGTTTAACAAAGCAAAACCTTCACTAATTCAAACTAATGACTGAGACTCCTTGCACATTAACACATTAGAGCAAAGATAAACACCAAAGATACTGCATCAAAGTGTACTCTGCTCATGTATAATATGAAAATACTTTATTGCTTGCCATATTGAAATCTATTTTGTGAATAATGAAGGCTTATTAAATGAAGACCTCCCAAACATTCATATTACATTTTCAGGAATTTCAAGATAGACCATTGGGGTTTTTGGAAGAATTATTAGGTTTGTGGATTAGTAGAGTGAGAATTAGCAAGACTCGACTATATTTAGATTTTACAAAAATTCAGAATCAGGAGTGTAAGTGTTTTGGTGCAGGCACATCTATTTTGTCCATCTGCACACCACCTACCATGCTGTGATTACTTAATACACTATAATTCAGTCACGAGGCCCAACCAAAATGTGCTTGCAGAACACAACTTACCAAAAGTTTAAAAAAAGTGTTGGGAACTAGAAAAATTCAACCAAATCAAAGTATCAGATTGTGAATCACAATAGGACATACCTATAACAGGACACAGACTTGCTTTGGAACTGGATCACTTTTGAAGCATTTGAGATTCCACACCTGAAGATGGATAGTGGAACAGACAACACAAGAACCTAGGAGACAGCCTTGGAGGGAGGAATGTCACTTATGGGAGTGAATTTAACAGTTCTAAAGGCTTTGATATAGGTTGCCAGGAGCTAAACAATCTCTCATGCTTAGCACTTTTGTAGTAGTTTATATCTTCAAAGCACTTTATAGAAATGTGTTAATCCTAGCGACACCCACGTGAGGAATGTGTTCTCCCATTTTAAGGAATAGGTTTAAACTAGGATACAAAGATATATTTTTAAAAAATGCTAGCTAAAACATTTTAAGTAACGTGTTTGAAAACTAGTGTAGACAGGGCAAGCTGTATGTTAACACGTTACCTAGTTGCGACAAATTCTAGGGTAGACAAGCCCTTATTGGGGGAGGGGGAAAGGTGGAGAGGTTAAGAGTTTTGCCCATGGAATTAGAATGCTAAGGATCCTGACTCGCGGTCCTGTGCTCAGGTCCCCTCTATTTACAGAGCACAGTATACTGTAATGTACACTTTATCTCCCAATTCTCATGAACAAGGGAAGAGGTAGGTCTTTTTAAACACAGCTGCAGCTAACCTTAGTTGGCTATAGACAACTCTTCTCATTGTTCATTTCTTCTATATTTCAGGGCTGGTCTACACTAATGCGGTAAGTCGATCTAAGTTACGCTAGTTCAGTTACGTAAATTATGTAACATAGGTTGACTTACAGCATTCGCTACACTATGCTACATTGATGGGAGACACTCTCCTGTCGACATAGCTTCTACCTCTTTGGGAGGTGCAGTACAGATGTCAGCGGCAGAGCACTCTCCCATCAAGTTAGTGTGTCTTCATCAGACCCGCTAAATCAACACCGCTGCATCGATCACAGCAGTGCTCATTTAGCCAGTAGTGTAGACATGGCCATTGACTGCTACATCAATACAATTTTTTAGGTGGGGGTTAAGTAAAGTTATAGGTCCGAGAACATAAACTACACAGGTTTTTCAGATGTCTGCTTTGCTTCCTATGTTGCTTCAAAGGTTGTTGTGTTAATTGTTTTTGCCCCCAAAGAAAAGAAATCATAGAATATCAGGAGTTGGAAGGGACCTCAGGAAGTCATCTAGTCCAACCCCCTGCTCAAAGCAGGACCAATCCCCAACTAAATCATCCCAGCCAGGGCTTTGTCAAGCCTGACCTTAAAAACCTCTAAGGAAGGAGATTCCACCACCTCCCTAGGTAACCTATTCCAGTGCTTCACCACCCTCCTAGTGAAAAAGTTTTTCCTGATATCCAACCTAAACTTCCCCCACTGCAACTTGAAACCATTACTCCTTGTTCTGTCATCTGGTACCACTGAGGACAGTCAATCCATCCTCTTTGGAACCCCTTTCAGGTAGTTGAAAGCATCTATCAAATCCCCCCTCATTCTTCTCTTCTGCAGACTAAACAAGCCCAGTTCCCTCTGCCTCGCCTCATAAGTCATGTGCTCCAGACCCCTAATCATTTTTGTTGCCCTCCGCTAGACTCTTTCCAATTTTTCCACATCCTTCTTTTAGTGTGGGGCCCAAAACTGGATACAGTACTCCAGATGAGGCCTCACCAATGCCGAATAGAGGGGAATGATCACATCCCTCGATCTGCTGGCAATGCCCCTACTTATACAGCCCAAAATGCTGTTAGCCTTCTTGGCAACAAAGGCACACTGTTGACTCATATCCAGCTTCTTGTCCACTGTAACCTCTAGATCCTTTTCTGCAGAACTGCTGCCTAGCCACTCGGTCCCTAGGCTGTAGCAGTGCATGGGATTCTTCCGTCCTAAGTGCAGGATTCTGCACTTGTCCTTGTTGAACCTCATCAGGTTTCTTTTGGCCCAATCCTCTAATTTGTCTAGGTCCCTCTGTATCCCACCCCTACTCTCCAGCATATCTACCATTCCTCCCAGTTTAGTGTCATCTGCAAACTTGCTGAGGGTGCAGTCCACGCCATCCTCCAGATCATTAATGAAGATATTGAACAAAACCGGCCCCAGGACTGACCCTTGGGGCACTCTGCTTGATACTGGCTGCCAACTAGAGATCGAGCCATTGATCACTACCCGTTGAGCCTGACGATCTAGCCAGCTTTCTAATCATCTTATAGTCCATTCATCCAGGCCATACTTCTTTAACTTGCTGGCAAGAATACTGTGGGAGACCGTATCAAAAGCTTTGCTAAAGTCAAGGAATAACATGTCCACTGCTTTCCCCTCATCCATAGAGCCAGTTATCTCGTCATAGAAGGCAATTAGGTTAGTCAGGCATGACTTGCCCTTGGTGAATCCATGCTGACTGTTCCTGATCACTTTCCTTTCCTTTAAGTCAGGGATCCCCAACGCAGTGCCCGCGGGCGCCCTGGCGCCCTCTGGGGCATCTAAATGCGCCCGCGTACTGGCCGGCGGAGGAGCATCCGCCGAAATG
Organism: Terrapene triunguis; assembly: GCF_002925995.2. Classification (NCBI taxonomy): domain Eukaryota; kingdom Metazoa; phylum Chordata; order Testudines; family Emydidae; genus Terrapene; species Terrapene triunguis. Next base: position 7,756 of record NW_020702613.1, on the reverse strand, counting down.
CCGACAAGCAGCATCATCCAGAGAGGGCGCCGCTGAAATGCTGTAGATTTTCAGTGGCGACACCTCTGGATGACGCTGCTTGTTGGTGGCATTTCGGCAGCGACACCTATTGACGTTGCCGCTTGTCGGCGGCATTTCGGCAGATGCTCGTCCGCTGGCATGGTCCTCCGTGGCTCATCATCTGGTGCCTGCCAGACAAAAAAGGTTGGGGACCACTGCTCTAAGTGCCTCAGAATTTATTTCTTGAGGACCTGCTCCATGATTTGTCTAGGGACGGAGGTGAGGCTGACTGGCCTGTAGTTCCCTGGATCCTCCTCCTTCCCTTTTTTAAAAGATGGGCACTACATTAGCCTTTTTCCAGTGATCGGGGACCTACCCCGATCGCCATGAGTTTTCAGAGAATGTCTGTATGCCTCACAATGAAGGCAGACAGAAATGGGAAAGTGGGGAAATGGTAGGTTCTGTGAAGAGGGAATGGGGTTGAGTCAGGATGCAAGGGAGCCAGAGGAATAAAGGTTTGGGTGCTCCCTATTCAAGGCCACAGCCTGTGTCCCCACACAGGACCCCCTGCACATAACCCTCTTCCCCTCCCCCAATCCCATGTATATCCCTGGCCTCCCCCAACTCTATCAGTGAATTCCCCTGCCACTCTGCACATCCCTCTCACTTGCAAGTAGTTAGAAGCTGTTTCAGGTAGAACCCCAGGTTCTGAGTTTCCTTGTTAGTTGTTTCAGTGGTTTTACAACCATGTTTTCATCTAAAAAAATAAATAATTCTTTACCACGTTGCTGTGAAACACTCATAAAAAAGTAGGGAACTGTGAAGCTAACTATACACAAAAACTGTGATATGTGAAGTTAAAGAAAAAAAAAAAAAAAAAAAGTACTTTTGTTCTTGTCTACGTTGGCCAAAAATGTGTGTTTTTCAATTAAGTTAGCTTTAATATATAAAAAATGGAAACTAGGACAGATTACAAAGGATGAATATAGGCAAACAACACAGGAATGCAGGGGCAAGATTAGAAAGGCAAAGGCACAAAATGAGCTCAAACTAGCTACGGGAATAAAGGGGAACAAGAAGACTTTTTATCAATACATTAGAAGCAAGAGGAAGACCAAAGACAGGGTAGGCCCACTGCTTAGTGAAGAGGGAGAAACAGTAACAGGAAACTTGGAAATGGCAGAGATGCTTAATGACTTCTTTGTTTCGGTCTTCACCGAGAAGTCTGAAGGAATGCCTAACATAGTGAATGCTAATGGGAAGGGGGTAGGTTTAGCAGATAAAATAAAAAAAGAACAAGTTAAAAATCACTTAGAAAAGTTAGATGCCTGCAAGTCACCAGGGCCTGATGAAATGCATCCTAGAATACTCAAGGAGCTAATAGAGGAGGTATCTGAGCCTCTAGCTATTATCTTTGGAAAATCATGGGAGACGGGAGAGATTCCAGAAGACTGGAAAAGGGCAAATATAGTGCCCATCTATAAAAAGGGAAATAAAAACAACCCAGGAAACTACAGACCAGTTAGTTTAACTTCTGTGCCAGGGAAGATAATGGAGCAAGTAATTAAGGAAATCATCTGCAAACACTTGGAAGGTGGTAAGGTGATAGGGAACAGCCAGCATGGATTTGTAAAGAACAAATCATGTCAAACCAATCTGATAGCTTTCTTCGATAGGATAACGAGTCTTGTGGATAAGGGAGAAGCTGTGGATGTGGTATACCTAGACTTTAGTAAGGCATTTGATACGGTCTCGCATGATATTCTTATCGACAAACTAGGCAAATACAATTTAGATGGGGCTACTATAAGGTCGGTGCATAACTGGCTGGATAACCGTACTCAGAGAGTTGTTATTAATGGTTCCCAATCCTGCTGGAAAGGCATAACGAGTGGGGTTCCGCAGGGGTCTGTTTTGGGACCGGCTCTGTTCAATATCTTCATTAACGACTTAGATATTGGTATAGAAAGTACGATTATTAAGTTTGCGGATGATACCAAACTGGGAGGGATTGCAACTGCTTTGGAGGACAGGGTCATAATTCAAAATGATCTGGACAAATTGGAGAAATGGTCTGAGTTAAACAGGATGAAGTTTAACAAAGACAAATGCAAAGTGCTCCACTTAGGAAGAAAAAATCAGTTTCACACATACAGAATGGGAAGAGACTGTCTAGGAAGGAGTATGGCAGAAAGGGATCTAGGGGTTATAGTGGACCACAAGCTAAATATGAGTCAACAGTGTGATGCTGTTGCAAAAAAAGCAAACATGATTCTGGGATGTATTAACAGGTGTGTTGTGAGCAAGACACGAGAAGTCATTCTTCCGCTCTACTCTGCTCTGGTTAGGCCTCAGCTGGAGTATTGTGTCCAGTTCTGGGCACTGCATTTCAAGGAAGATGTGGAGAAATTGGAAAGGTCCAGAGAAGAGCAACAAGAATGATTAAAGGTCTTGAGAACATGACCTATGAAGGAAGGCTGAAAGAATTGGGTTTGTTTAGTTTGGAAAAGAGAAGACTGAGAGGGGACATGATAGCAGTTTTCAGGTATCTAAAAGGGTGTCACAAGGAGGAGGGAGAAAACTTGCTCACCTTAGCCTCTAAGGATAGAACAAGAAGCAATGGGCTTAAACTGCAGCAAGGGAGGTCTAGGTTGGACATTAGGAAAAAGTTCCTAACTGTCAGGGTGGTTAAACACTGGAATAAATTGCCTAGGGAGGTTGTGGAATCTCCATCTCTGGAGATATTTAAGAGTAGGTTAGATAAATGTCTATCAGGGATGGTCTAGACAGTATTTGGTCCTGCCATGCGGGCAGGGGACTGGACTCGATGACCTCTCGAGGTCCCTTCCAGTCTTAGAATCTATGAATCACGGGAAGTGGGACAGGACCCAGAATGCCCTGCACCCCCCGCACTTTTCCCACAACCCACAGCACCAGAATGGGAAGAGGTGCTCTGTGGGATAGCTGCCCACAGTGCACCGCTCCCAATGCCGCTGCAAGTGCCGCAAATTTGGCCACGCCAGTGCGCTGGCAGCTGTCAGTGTGGACAGACTGCAGCGCTTTCCCTACTGCGCTCTACGAAGGCTGGTTTAACTCAAAGCGCTCTACATTTGCAAGTGTAGCCATGCAAAAGCTTCTGCTTCCAGAGCCTGTATATTTTCTTATTCCCACCCCTCAAACCCTTAAGTAGCATATGAAAACAAGAGCTTTGTTTCTAAGGTGCTTATTCCCCCACTTAAATTGTTGACTGTAATACCATCATCATTTCCAGAGCAAGACAATTACAGTGTCACAAAAAGATTTACGAGTCTTCACAAGAGGAGTGTAGACAATAGTATGACACCTCACCCTTCTCTAGCATGGTTCATCCAAGAAATTCAAAGTTTGCAAAAATCAATCCTGAATGCTGGACATTTTTCCTGTGAAATATATGGCTCTCCATTCTCAGGGACTGTTTGTTATTTTTGATACCGAGATGAGTGCGGAAAAATCATTTAAAATGGTTTCTGAACATGCCAGAAGGCAAGGCTTACACAGAAGATGTGCGTTTCGGATAATGTCGACGATGAGCCAGGCACTTTCCAAACAGAAATAAGACACAACCCCTACTCCAAGGAGCTTACAATTGAGACCTATTCCAAGCTCTACCACTGACTTGCTCTGTGACTTTGGGCAGGTCACTTCCCACCATGTGTCTCAGTTTCTCCAGCTGTAAAGTGGAAATGATGCTTACCCACCTTTGTAATCACTTTGAGAATTGTGCATAAGTAGTATTACCACTGCATTAACTACTTTTTCACACTATATAATAAAGTTATAGATTTGGCTCCACAAGGAAGTTTAACAAAGCAAAACCTTCACTAATTCAAACTAATGACTGAGACTCCTTGCACATTAACACATTAGAGCAAAGATAAACACCAAAGATACTGCATCAAAGTGTACTCTGCTCATGTATAATATGAAAATACTTTATTGCTTGCCATATTGAAATCTATTTTGTGAATAATGAAGGCTTATTAAATGAAGACCTCCCAAACATTCATATTACATTTTCAGGAATTTCAAGATAGACCATTGGGGTTTTTGGAAGAATTATTAGGTTTGTGGATTAGTAGAGTGAGAATTAGCAAGACTCGACTATATTTAGATTTTACAAAAATTCAGAATCAGGAGTGTAAGTGTTTTGGTGCAGGCACATCTATTTTGTCCATCTGCACACCACCTACCATGCTGTGATTACTTAATACACTATAATTCAGTCACGAGGCCCAACCAAAATGTGCTTGCAGAACACAACTTACCAAAAGTTTAAAAAAAGTGTTGGGAACTAGAAAAATTCAACCAAATCAAAGTATCAGATTGTGAATCACAATAGGACATACCTATAACAGGACACAGACTTGCTTTGGAACTGGATCACTTTTGAAGCATTTGAGATTCCACACCTGAAGATGGATAGTGGAACAGACAACACAAGAACCTAGGAGACAGCCTTGGAGGGAGGAATGTCACTTATGGGAGTGAATTTAACAGTTCTAAAGGCTTTGATATAGGTTGCCAGGAGCTAAACAATCTCTCATGCTTAGCACTTTTGTAGTAGTTTATATCTTCAAAGCACTTTATAGAAATGTGTTAATCCTAGCGACACCCACGTGAGGAATGTGTTCTCCCATTTTAAGGAATAGGTTTAAACTAGGATACAAAGATATATTTTTAAAAAATGCTAGCTAAAACATTTTAAGTAACGTGTTTGAAAACTAGTGTAGACAGGGCAAGCTGTATGTTAACACGTTACCTAGTTGCGACAAATTCTAGGGTAGACAAGCCCTTATTGGGGGAGGGGGAAAGGTGGAGAGGTTAAGAGTTTTGCCCATGGAATTAGAATGCTAAGGATCCTGACTCGCGGTCCTGTGCTCAGGTCCCCTCTATTTACAGAGCACAGTATACTGTAATGTACACTTTATCTCCCAATTCTCATGAACAAGGGAAGAGGTAGGTCTTTTTAAACACAGCTGCAGCTAACCTTAGTTGGCTATAGACAACTCTTCTCATTGTTCATTTCTTCTATATTTCAGGGCTGGTCTACACTAATGCGGTAAGTCGATCTAAGTTACGCTAGTTCAGTTACGTAAATTATGTAACATAGGTTGACTTACAGCATTCGCTACACTATGCTACATTGATGGGAGACACTCTCCTGTCGACATAGCTTCTACCTCTTTGGGAGGTGCAGTACAGATGTCAGCGGCAGAGCACTCTCCCATCAAGTTAGTGTGTCTTCATCAGACCCGCTAAATCAACACCGCTGCATCGATCACAGCAGTGCTCATTTAGCCAGTAGTGTAGACATGGCCATTGACTGCTACATCAATACAATTTTTTAGGTGGGGGTTAAGTAAAGTTATAGGTCCGAGAACATAAACTACACAGGTTTTTCAGATGTCTGCTTTGCTTCCTATGTTGCTTCAAAGGTTGTTGTGTTAATTGTTTTTGCCCCCAAAGAAAAGAAATCATAGAATATCAGGAGTTGGAAGGGACCTCAGGAAGTCATCTAGTCCAACCCCCTGCTCAAAGCAGGACCAATCCCCAACTAAATCATCCCAGCCAGGGCTTTGTCAAGCCTGACCTTAAAAACCTCTAAGGAAGGAGATTCCACCACCTCCCTAGGTAACCTATTCCAGTGCTTCACCACCCTCCTAGTGAAAAAGTTTTTCCTGATATCCAACCTAAACTTCCCCCACTGCAACTTGAAACCATTACTCCTTGTTCTGTCATCTGGTACCACTGAGGACAGTCAATCCATCCTCTTTGGAACCCCTTTCAGGTAGTTGAAAGCATCTATCAAATCCCCCCTCATTCTTCTCTTCTGCAGACTAAACAAGCCCAGTTCCCTCTGCCTCGCCTCATAAGTCATGTGCTCCAGACCCCTAATCATTTTTGTTGCCCTCCGCTAGACTCTTTCCAATTTTTCCACATCCTTCTTTTAGTGTGGGGCCCAAAACTGGATACAGTACTCCAGATGAGGCCTCACCAATGCCGAATAGAGGGGAATGATCACATCCCTCGATCTGCTGGCAATGCCCCTACTTATACAGCCCAAAATGCTGTTAGCCTTCTTGGCAACAAAGGCACACTGTTGACTCATATCCAGCTTCTTGTCCACTGTAACCTCTAGATCCTTTTCTGCAGAACTGCTGCCTAGCCACTCGGTCCCTAGGCTGTAGCAGTGCATGGGATTCTTCCGTCCTAAGTGCAGGATTCTGCACTTGTCCTTGTTGAACCTCATCAGGTTTCTTTTGGCCCAATCCTCTAATTTGTCTAGGTCCCTCTGTATCCCACCCCTACTCTCCAGCATATCTACCATTCCTCCCAGTTTAGTGTCATCTGCAAACTTGCTGAGGGTGCAGTCCACGCCATCCTCCAGATCATTAATGAAGATATTGAACAAAACCGGCCCCAGGACTGACCCTTGGGGCACTCTGCTTGATACTGGCTGCCAACTAGAGATCGAGCCATTGATCACTACCCGTTGAGCCTGACGATCTAGCCAGCTTTCTAATCATCTTATAGTCCATTCATCCAGGCCATACTTCTTTAACTTGCTGGCAAGAATACTGTGGGAGACCGTATCAAAAGCTTTGCTAAAGTCAAGGAATAACATGTCCACTGCTTTCCCCTCATCCATAGAGCCAGTTATCTCGTCATAGAAGGCAATTAGGTTAGTCAGGCATGACTTGCCCTTGGTGAATCCATGCTGACTGTTCCTGATCACTTTCCTTTCCTTTAAGTCAGGGATCCCCAACGCAGTGCCCGCGGGCGCCCTGGCGCCCTCTGGGGCATCTAAATGCGCCCGCGTACTGGCCGGCGGAGGAGCATCCGCCGAAATGCCGACAAGCAGCATCATCCAGAGAGGGCGCCGCTGAAATGCTGTAGATTTTCAGTGGCGACACCTCTGGATGACGCTGCTTGTTGGTGGCATTTCGGCAGCGACACCTATTGACGTTGCCGCTTGTCGGCGGCATTTCGGCAGATGCTCGTCCGCTGGCATGGTCCTCCGTGGCTCATCATCTGGTGCCTGCCAGACAAAAAAGGTTGGGGACCACTGCTCTAAGTGCCTCAGAATTTATTTCTTGAGGACCTGCTCCATGATTTGTCTAGGGACGGAGGTGAGGCTGACTGGCCTGTAGTTCCCTGGATCCTCCTCCTTCCCTTTTTTAAAAGATGGGCACTACATTAGCCTTTTTCCAGTGATCGGGGACCTACCCCGATCGCCATGAGTTTTCAGAGAATGTCTGTATGCCTCACAATGAAGGCAGACAGAAATGGGAAAGTGGGGAAATGGTAGGTTCTGTGAAGAGGGAATGGGGTTGAGTCAGGATGCAAGGGAGCCAGAGGAATAAAGGTTTGGGTGCTCCCTATTCAAGGCCACAGCCTGTGTCCCCACACAGGACCCCCTGCACATAACCCTCTTCCCCTCCCCCAATCCCATGTATATCCCTGGCCTCCCCCAACTCTATCAGTGAATTCCCCTGCCACTCTGCACATCCCTCTCACTTGCAAGTAGTTAGAAGCTGTTTCAGGTAGAACCCCAGGTTCTGAGTTTCCTTGTTAGTTGTTTCAGTGGTTTTACAACCATGTTTTCATCTAAAAAAATAAATAATTCTTTACCACGTTGCTGTGAAACACTCATAAAAAAGTAGGGAACTGTGAAGCTAACTATACACAAAAACTGTGATATGTGAAGTTAAAGAAA
>NW_020702612.1:0-1259 GCF_002925995.2 Terrapene triunguis | reverse complement strand
ACCAGGGATGCCTTAGTAGGCTATGGGTGAATGCCTCAGGTGCACTAGAAGGGATAAAGCTAAAGTGCATTTAGCCACCCAAGAAGCACAGCAACAACCATCTAATGTACACCTTCAAGTGGCTCATTGCTAGTGGTTTAAAATGTCAAGAACAGCTTTTACATTGATTCATGCCAGCTGAACTTCACTGATTTAAATTAGTAACAGCTGAGACTCTAGTCATGAATTAAAAAAAATATAAAATTAATAGTGTTTTTTATATTTTAAAAACACTTAACTGTTACATTGGTTTCATGCTGGTGTGACCCCACCAACGGTGTAACAGAGTAGAGAATTGGGTCCTTATTTCATAGTTTAAAAAATAGTAAACAGACACTTTCTGCAGCATATCATTCTGCTAGAGAATGTAATTCACAGAAGGGGGAAGATTAAAACAAAATGTAGAGAGAAAATTGTAATCACCAGGCTCTAATACACCTCTGTGAAGTTGGGGGGAGGGAGAATACAATCCTGTCAAATCAAAAGGGGATCGCATTTTGCATCCATTTTGTCCATGTAAATGACTATTTACATGGTGCAGGGCATTAGCATCCCATTTCTCCACAATTTTTACTGTATAGATTGTAAAATATTTAGTGTAGAGTTTTTTGGGTGGTGTTGTTGTTGAATCAATTTTCTGGTCTTATGAGTTTCTTCTCCCTCTTTCCATCCTCCCAGTCGTCACTTCAAACTTCCTATTATGGAAACAAAACTGGGAACACTGACAATTACCGGATAATATAATAGAAGGTGAATTGAAAGTGGCCAGAAAAAGTCAGCTTTAAATTGCTACTCCTAGGTCTCTCTTCCCACTGTAGACGTTCTTTGCTGCTGTTCTCTCTTACAGCGTGAACCAGAATGACTCGTTCTTTAAGAAAGCTATTCAAATAGGCTCAGTAGAACAGGTGAAGTGGGCTTATGTACACAAGAGAGAGGGTCCCCCTTCCCCTGACCACCGTCACCATCTAAAGCAGGTTTTTCAAATCAAGATTCATCTCCTGCTTTAACTTCTTGCATTCAGGGGTCACTCTGACAGCTCCTCCGCATGTGGCTGAGTGTCACAGCTAGGTTACACAGGGAAGCGGCAGTTTCTGTTTGATGTCCCACTGCAGTAGTAAGAGCAATGGGAGATCCCACTCATGTTGCCAACATCAAGCATTCAAAGTCACCCCCCTAAAAATCATGAGATTGTCTTAAAAATCATAGTAAAACCAATACAT
>NW_020702611.1:0-1967 GCF_002925995.2 Terrapene triunguis | reverse complement strand
CAAGTTTACCCAAAAACAGCTCACAGGAGTGTGCTTGTCTTTAGCACTCAGATGCCCAACTTCCAATGGGGTCTAAACCCAGATAAATCCGTTTTACCCTGCATAAAGCTTATGCAGGGTAAACTCATAAATTGTTCGCCCTCTATAACACTGATAGAGAGATATGCACAGCTGTTTGCTCCCCCAGGTATTAATACATACTCTGAGTAAATTACTAAATAAAAAGTGATTTTATTAAATACAGACAGTAGGATTTAAGTGGTTCAAAGTAGTAACAGACAGAACAAAGTAAGTCACAAGCAAAATAAAATAAAATGCGCAAATCTATGCCTAATCAAACTAAATACAGATAATCTCACCCTCAGAGATGCTTCAGTAAGTTTTTCTCAGACTGGACACCTTCCAGGCCTGGGCACAATTCTTTCCCCTGGTACAGCTCTTGTTCCAGCTTATGTGTTAGCTAGGGGTTTCTCCATGATGGCTCCTCTCCACCTCTGTTCTCTTCCACCCCTTTATATATCTTTTGCATAAGGCGGGAATCCTTTGTCCCTCTGGGTTTCCACCCCCCCTCACTGGAAAAGCCCCAGGTTAAAGATGGATTCCAGTTCAGGTGACATGATCACATGTCACTGCAAGACTTCATTACTCACTTGCCAGCACACACATATACAGGGAGACTCACAGGTAAACAGCCATCTGCAGACAATGGGAGTCATCAAGATTCCAAACCATCATTAATGGCCCACACTTTACATAATTACAATAGGCCCTCAGAGTTACATTTTATATTTCTAGTTTTAGATACAAGAGTGGTACATTTATACAAATTAGATGATCATACTCAGTAGATTATGCACTTTGTAATGATACCTTACAAGAGACCTTTTGCATGAAGCATATCCCAGTTACATTATATCACTTATTACCGTATTTTCTCTAAATCTATCCCAGTTACATTATATTGACTTATTATTATATTTTTATAAAACCATGTAGACTGCACAACGTCACACCCTCCTCCTGAACTTACTGCCAGAGACTTGGACACTGACCATGGCGGAGGCAGTATACCTAAAATTTGTTTTTGGGCTCCCCTATGGGGCAGACACTCCTTGTAATTCACGGAAGGGGGAAGATTAAAACAAAATGTAGAGAGAAAACTGTAATCACCAGGCCCTAATACACCTCTGTGAAGTTGGGGGGAAGGAGAATACAATCCTGTCAAATCAAAAGGGGATCGCATTTTGCATCCACTTTGCCCATGTAAATAACTATTTACATGGTGCAGGGTATTAGCATCCCATTTCTCCACAATTTTTACTGTATAGATTGTAAAATATTTAGTGTAGAGTTTTTTGGGTGGTGTTGTTGTTGAACCAATTTTCTGGTCTTATGAGTTTCTTCTCCCTCTTTCCATCCTCCCAGTCGTCACTTCAAACTTCCTATTATGGAAACAAAACTGGGAACACTCACAATTACCGGATAATATAATAGAAGGTGAATTGAAAGTGGCCAGAAAAAGGCAGCTTTAAATTGCTACTCCTAGGTCTCTCTTCCCACTGTAGACGTTCTTTGCTGCTGTTCTCTCTTACAGCGTGAACCAGAATGACTCGTTCTTTAAGAAAGCTATTCAAATAGGCTCAGTAGAACAGGTGAAGTGGGCTTATGTACACAAGAGAGAGGGTCCCCCTTCCCCTGACCACCGTCACCATCTAAAGCAGGTTTTTCAAATCAAGATTCATCTCCTGCTTTAACTTCTTGCATTCAAGGGTCACTCTGACAGCTCATCCGCATGTGGCTGAGCGTCACAGCTAGGTTACACAGGGAAGCGGCAGTTTCTGTTTGATGTCCCACTGCAGTAGTAAGAGCAATGGGAGATCCCACTCATGTTGCCAACATCAAGCATTCAAAGTCACCCCTCTAAAAATCATGAGATTGTCTTAAAAATCATAGTAAAACCAATACAT
>NW_020702610.1:0-3610 GCF_002925995.2 Terrapene triunguis | reverse complement strand
GTTATGTCATACATACATTTATAAGCACCCCCTCCCCATAAAGCCTTATGGGGTACACTGTCACACCCTCCCCCTGAACTTACTGCCAGAGACTTGGACACTGTCCATGGCGGAGGCAGTACCTGTAAAATTTCTGCTTGTTTTTGGTCACACTCCCTTTCAGTACCTTGAAACCATATGATGTCACTCCTAGGGGTTCTAGCCCGTTTTGGGGTTCCTGGTCCCCAGATGCTTGCAAACAGGTAGGGATGTAGTTTTGCTAACAGAATGCAGGCAGCAATATCCGTTAAAGTGGGGGTATCTTGGCATTTAGCCCCCAATGCCATGAGGCGGTGTGCCTCAGTTTCCCCTTCTACACAGCAGCATGGGCCCGTTATGCTTTTGCTGCTTTTTACAGGTATGGGCTGTAAAGTATCATGCTGGTGGGGCTGTCTTGTTACCATCCCCAGCATGTATAACAGCTTCTTCCACAAATTAGGTATGTTCCACATCTTTAAAGGGTTTACCACTAGTGTGAATTCTTTTATTTTATCCCATAGGTGAATTAGCAAAAGACACAAGGTTAACAGCAAATTTACGGTGGACAGGCTTCGTTCACTCAATTTGACTTGTTTAGCCCCTATTGCATTTTTCCAGTTCTCTGTGCCCTCTGGTAGACACTCTGACGCAGATTCTTCTGCCTCTTTGGGGAAGACTTCTAGTTCGGGCATGTGCTCAGGTCTTTGGCCGGGAAAGGGTGTACTACAGCCATGCTTGCCCTCGGCCCCTCCCTCTGGAGTTTCTCTGGGCTGGACCCCACTCCCTTGTGAAGTTTCTCCCATGCAGAGATTTCCCCCCCCCTGTCTTGGAGAGAGAGTTTTATTTCTTGCAAGTGTAGCAAGAACAAGATCTTTCCCCGGGGTGCTCTGGACCCCCTTGGGCACCCCACTTTCTGTTTCCAAAGGGTCAGCTGGACGGACCCCCTCATCCCAGAGACCTGACCCCCAGGTTTCCCTTAAAACCTGATCCACGGGAGAGGGGACTGGCCCTTTGAATGCAGACTTTTCATCCTCCTCCTGGGAAAGCCCCTCCCTACAAAAGGTGGGTGGACTCTCTAGCCCCCCCTGACCTTCCATTTGGGCTTCCCTCTTTGGGCTCCCCTCTGGGTCCGACACTCTTGTGTCCCCCAAAAGGGAAGGTGATCCTGCCCCAGCTGTGGACTCGCAGCTACCAGCCAGGACGGACCTCTTACTGGCCAGCAAAATCCCTCCCCTTTCACTCGGGTTGGGCTGGCACCCAGCTACAGAGTCCTTGGGGCCTGTTCCCACCACAGCGGTCCCCAGGACCCCAACGTCCACCTTTGGGACACACGCCTCTGTGCACCCCAGGGCAGGCCCGGCCCCCTGCTGACCTGCAACTTTCTGGCAGTCAGCAGCTGTGGTGGCCTCCTTGCTACAAGGTGGTACATCCCCCTCCCCCGGGGAGATGATTACGGGACAGGAGCTAGCTTTATCCAGCTCCTCCCTCTTGAGCTTCCCTGGAGCCCCGGGGCCATAGGAACCGGCCACAACCAGCCCTGCCCCCGAAGCTGCATCCTTTACTGCTGCAGAGGAATCTAAGAGACACTCTCCTATTCCCCCAGCAGTTGCTGTGACTTCACCCCCCCCTCTGGGGCTTTTAGCACAAGATTCCTTCTCACTGCTAACCAACCCTGGGACAGATTCTGCCACACTAAAGAAATCATTCCCCAGTAGAAACGGTGCAAAATTGTGTGCCACCGTTGCAACCGTCAGCTCAGCCTGCAAATCTTGAGTTTGCATGTGTACTTTAGCCAAAGGTGCAAGGACTTTGTAACCCCCTACCAGCTCTAATTCTGCCATTTTACCTGGCAACAAATCCTTTTCCTGGATCAGGTCCCTCCTGACCACAGAAATCTCAGCACCCGTGTCCCTTAATCCAAGAAGCATTTGACCATTTAATCTAACAGCATGCATATGCTCATTGCTTGGTTGTGTGGAAGCAAGCTTTACAAATCCCGTGTGGAAAGAGGCCACAGCCTGGCTCTGAGAAGCCCCAGCTTCATGTGTTACTTGTTGCCTGCTTCCACTCAGCAAGGGACACTTATTCCTCAGGTGCTCAATGGACTTACAATGATAGCACCTCTTGGGCTCCTCTGCTTGCACAGGAAATTTGGGACGAGTACCAGGGGAATGGGGAGGTGACCGCCCAGCCTCCTTTTTCCCATACCCAGGGGTAAAACGGTGATTCTGCTTTCCCCCAACCTTATACCCCTCCACCAGTGGTTTATGTTTGATCGCAGCTTGTGCTTGTTCATAAGAGTCAGCATACTCAGCTAATTCACCCACTGCATTTACCTTTTTGTCCCACAAATACTGTTTTACCTCATCACTGCACATATTCAGGAAGTGTTCCTGAGTAACCAGATCACACATCCCTTCAAAGCTGGTAATGCCTCTCCCCCGCACCCATTTATCTACCAAATCTCTCATTTCATTGGCATAAGCCACATTACTTAATCCAGATCCCCGCTTAAGGGTCCTGAATTTAACCCTGTAGGTTTCAGGTGTAACCTGAAACTGTTTCAAAACCAGTTCCTTAAATTTACCATAGTTTGAAGCATCATCAATAGGCATCTTATTGAATATGTCCAGAGCTCTGCCAGTCAATTTTGCTATCAATGTGGTCATCTTCTGATCTTCAGGGATGGCATGGAGGGTGCACAGTCTCTCAAAGGTGATGAAATATTCGGCGATATCGCCGGACTCGTCATACTGTGGACATAGTCGCTCCCATTTGTGGATTTTTGGGGAAGTGGAGCCAGCAGGGGGAGGGTTTTGTCTCCTCGACTCCATAACAGTCAGTTCATGTTTCTGGGCTTCCCTCTGGGCCTCCATAGCCCTCTCCTGGGCAGCTGCCTCTGCCTCCGCCCTCGCTGCCGCCGCTCGCTCCCTTGCTGCCTCCACCTCCATAGCCCTCTCGTGGGCAGCTGTCTCTGCCTCTATAGCTCTCTTGTGGGCAGCTGTCTCTGCCTCCGCTCTCGCTGCCTCCGCCTCCATAGCTCTCTTGTGGGCAGCCTCTTCCCTTGCATGTTCTGCCTCCGCTCTCGCTGCCGCCCTCGCTGCCTCCGCCTCCATAGCTCTCTTGTGGGCAGCCTCTTCCCTTGCCTGTTCTGCCTCCCTGGCACTAATTTCTAATTGTCTTAGTTCCAGCCGTCTCTTATGTTCATTTTCTCTCTCTTTTGCTTCCAGCCTGGCCAGCTTTAGTTTATTAGCAGCGTCACTAGTACTCATTGTCCTGCTTTCTTGTGCTGGGCTACAACCCCTCTGCAGTTCACTGAAACTGAGGTCACTAGTACTCATTTTCCTGCTTTCTTCTGATCTTCCGCCTTACTTATTTTGCTTCCTTTTCTGTCCCTACTTCCCTTGCCCGAAATAAGCAAACAGAAAATAACAAACCAGTAACCACTTTGTCTGTTCTCCAGCCACCACACTTAAAACTCACTTAAAATCTCTACCAGTATCTCAAAGCAATCAGCTGTGCACAGACCCTGCTCGACTACGCCACTGTGACGGGTTGGATCACAGAAACCCCCTTGGGAGCTGCCACCCGA
>NW_020702609.1:0-1069 GCF_002925995.2 Terrapene triunguis | reverse complement strand
TGAATTAGACACTCCAGTCCACTTCAACACAGACCCAGGGTCTGAATCACTTGTCCCAATGCTGCAAGTTTACCCAAAAACAGCTCACAGGAGTGTGCTTGTCTTTAGCACTCAGATGCCCAACTCCCAATGGGGTCTAAACCCAGATAAATCCGTTTTACCCTGCATAAAGCTTATGCAGGGTAAACTCATAAATTGTTCGCCCTCTATAACACTGATAGAGAGATATGCACCGCTGTTTGCTCCCCCAGGTATTAATACATACTCTGAGTAAATTACTAAATAAAAAGTGATTTTATTAAATACAGACAGTAGGATTTAAGTGGTTCCAAGTAGTAACAGACAGAACAAAGTAAGTCACAAGCAAAATAAAATAAAATGCGCAAATCTATGCCTAATCAAACTAAATACAGATAATTTCCTCACCAGTTCCAGAATGCTCCCTTTTACAGGCTAATCTCCCTTTAGCCTGGATCCAGCAATCTCTCACACCCCTGTAGTTACTGCTTTTTGTTTCAGTTTCCTTCAAGCATCCTGGGGGGTTGGAGAGGCTCCTTCTTTAGCCAGCTGAAGACAAAATGGAGGGGTCTCTCCCAGGGTTAAATAGACTCTCTCTTGTGGGAGGAGACCCCCCTCCTCCCTCCTATGCAAAGTCCAGCTCCAAGATGGAGTTCTGGAGTCACCTGGGCAAGTCACATGTCCCTGCATGACTCAGTCTTTACAGGCTGAAGCCATTGCCCACATGGAATCTTGCATGTCTCCAGGAAGACTTCTTATGTGGATTGGAGCATTCCAAGATGCATTGTTCCCTGATCAGGTACTTAACCTGGCGAATTCCTTCCTAAAGAAGCTGACCAAATGCCTCCCAAAGCTTACTTAGAAACCAAGCAAGCATACAGCCCATATTCTTAACCTCAAGTAGAAAATGATATATATATGTACAAATAGGATGAATAGATATAGTAGACCATAACCTTTACGGAGATATGTTACCTGGCACAGGCAGCACAAAACATATTCCAGTTATGTCATACATACATTTATAAGCACCCCCTCCCCATAAAGCCTT
>NW_020702608.1:0-1417 GCF_002925995.2 Terrapene triunguis | reverse complement strand
AGCCAGCTTCACTAGCTGCTGTGTATATTATGGGGACAGAGCCATGGCTCTATCAATTCTTTGTCCCTTTCTGTCCATTTCCCAATCACTTACTCCCAGGAAGAAATATGAGCTGCACAGCCTTTGCTGTCTTCCCCATGCCTCCTTGCCATCTCAGGAGCTATCACTGGAGCAAATCAAGCCGTTAGCTGATAGTCAGGAAACAACAGTGGCTTTGGTCCATTTTTGTTAGAACTTTCTTCTAATTTATACATGGCCAATTGGTACCCATTTGTTCTTGTGCCAGCATTGTCATTTAGCTTAAATAGCTCTTCTCTCTCCTTCGCTTAACCCTCTGGCATATTTACAGAGAGCAATCATCTCCCCCTCTCCTCTCTCCCCTTCATTTTACTAATGGCCAACCTCTTTTAGTCTCCTCTGCTAAGACAGGCCCTCCATTCCCCTTATCATCCTTGTAGCCCTTTTCTGTACCTGCCGCAGTCCCAGTTTGAATTCATCTTTCTTGAACACAGAATTGACCAGAATTGTACACAGTATTCCAGATGATATCTTACCAGTGTCTTTTACAACAGTATCTTCCCTATCTCACCTGACATATTTATTTCCCTTTTTTACAGCTGCATTACATTGGTGTTTGCATCCAGGTCAGTCTCTTCCTTTGCTGTTACCAGCTGATGAACCCCTGGTTTCTAGCAGGAATTCTTGTTGTTAGTCCCTAAGTGCATGACCTTGTACTTAGTACAATAAAATTTCATCCCATTTCTATCACTCCAATCCTCTAGGTCATCCAGTTCTTCCTGTACAATATTCTAATCTTCCTCCACCCACTAAGGTTTGGTTTGGTCACATTTATAGAAGAATTTGCCTAGTTTAAAAAAAAAAAAAAAAAAAAAACACAGCCAGAAATTTCAGCAGTAACTTGAGGTACCTTAATGGGGCCTGGTTTTTAGAAGGTGGATGCTCAGCAAATCTTGGTAAGTTGTTTTAAATGCATTTGATTTGTAATAGCAACAAAAGTATATTGTGATTGAACAGCCAGTGTAATGAGAGAGCTTGTATGGAGAATTCCCTAGAACTACATTATAAGGAGTTGGACTAAAATATAATTGAAATTATATTACAACATACTTCATGCTGTGCTGCATACATGAAAACCCCTTCCAAATGCTATACACCAACTGCCTTGAAGAAATTTGATTTGATCTGAAGTCATTCCTAGAGTTGCAGGTGAGGGAATTGACAGTGATAAGAGGGGACTCCACAAACAGAAGGCTGTGGGGACAAAAGTTGAATTTTGGCAAGATCTAAAAAGATTTTTCCCAAGAAATATCCCATTATGCAGTAGCTAGCTGACTATTGCAATAAGTTACACCAGGGATGCCTTAGTAGGCTATGGGTGAATGCCTCAGGTGCACTA
>NW_020702607.1:0-7825 GCF_002925995.2 Terrapene triunguis | reverse complement strand
GTCATCGAGTCCAGTCCCCTGCCCACATGGCAGGACCAAATACTGTCTAGACCATCCCTGATAGACATTTATCTAACCTACTCTTAAATATCTCCAGAGATGGAGATTCCACAACCTCCCTAGGCAATTTATTCCAGTGTTTAACCACCCTGACAGTTAGGAACTTTTTCCTAATGTCCAACCTAGACCTCCCTTGCTGCAATTTAAGCCCATTGCTTCTTGTTCTATCCTTAGAGGCTAAGGTGAACAAGTTTTCTCCCTCCTCCTTATGACACCCTTTTAGATACCTGAAAACTGCTATCATGTCCCCTCTCAGTCTTCTCTTTTCCAAACTAAACAAACCCAATTCTTTCAGCCTTCCTTCATAGGTCATGTTCTCCAGACCTTTAATCATTCTTGTTGCTCTTCTCTGGACCCTTTCCAATTTCTCCACATCTTTCTTGAAATGCAGTGCCCAGAACTTGGGCTGCTGCTTGTTCAGGGAAAGCCCCTGTTGGGCCAGGCCGGTTTGTTTGAGGGCGGCCAGCACGTCCCTCGGCCCACGCAGCTTCCTGCAGCCCCCATTGGCCTGGAGCAGCGAACTGCGGCCCGTGGGAGCCGTGATCGGCCGAACCTGTAGTAATAACTTTACTACATTGAGTAACACTGAATGTTTTACAAAACTCTTAGTGTATTATCTGACCAGCATTAACTGTATTGGCTAACTCAGTAATTAAGTCAAAGAAGGCTCTTAGATTTGTTAGGCATGACATATTTTTAATAAACCGAGGCTGCTTATGAGCAATTATTGGATACCTTTGAAGTATCTCAAATGTTTACTATATTGATTCCTTTCATGACATGGCTGGTGGAATCTGTAACAGAAGAAGTGGGTGAGGCTCAGAAGACTGGGGGAATGGAAAGATGATCAAGTGCCTTATAAAAATCTCATGGATGTCAAAGGGAGTCTTTCCACTGATGATATGCATGTGACTTTGATTGGGCCCCAAGACAGCCAGGGAGCCAAAACCAGCTATTACGAGGTACGATGGCCAAAGAGGAGTCTCATGTTAGTAGTTTGCTTGATGAGATGATAGAGTTTTGCGACCACATTGATTCTGAGCATTAAAATGCAATATCCATATTACTTTATTACAACACATTGAACAAAAGGGGAGCATAGCTCCCAGACATCTGCTAAAGCAGAGGAAAAGTGTCCATCCTCTTTCCTGACTAGGATAAGCACCTCACCCCTCTTCCTTGGCTGTGTGGTTATTTAATTTAACCACTGATTATTAACAATCATCAGAGCAGTGACATGCTTGCCCAAATTACTAATGGTTCAGCGGGAATAACAATCACTTTCATTCCCGATGACTGAATACAGGTCTGTCGCATCTTACGCGCATTTAACATGCGCGATTTCAACTTTACGCGGTCGGCAAAAAAAAAAAGAGAGAGAGAAAAACAACAGTTTTAATACTACACCTGTAGTGCGAGCGATTTCGCCCGCCATAGAACTCAATGGGGTTTTGGCTATACGCGGTTTTCACTTTACGCACTAACTGCGGAACGGAGCCCCCGCGTAAGATGAGACAGACCTGTATTATTATGTAACTTGGTCATTAATCTGTAATGATCACTGATGCATTCTCAGGGACCAGTTCACTCCCTGGGTGGCAGACCCCTGGTAGCAGTAAGCCTGCCTGAAGTTGGGTCACAGATAACCTATTGGGTATCTTTGGTTCAGTTTAAAAGGCGGGGGGGAAGGGGGAGGAGGGCAGCGCAGATGATATAGTGATTTGCCACCCAGCCTGAGGTTAAGTCCGTCCTGCCCCGGGGAATACCTTATGAGAGCACAGTGGTGATACTGCTATCTGTTTCCCGTGGGGTATATTCCCCCTTTGCAATGGCTGTGCCTGTGTGTCTGAGGACTGGAGTGCATCATGGAAAATCTGGTCCTTGTACTCTTAGTCACTATGTGACATGTAGCAGAAATGAATATATACCTTGGCTTGGAAGCCAAAGCCAATCTATAGTGAGAAAAAAGCTCAAAACAAAGGAGAAGAAATAAAGGCGCAGCTCTTCAGCTAGTAAAAATTTGTAGCTTCACTGACTTCAATGGCGCTATGCTGATGCACACCCAGCTGAGGATCTGGCCCCCAAGTGTTTTCACCTTGTGAAGAACGTAACACATTGTGATTAAAAATGAAAAAGCTTACTCCTTTAAGTGTGTTATATAAGACTTGCACATTTAAACAAGTTTCACCCTCACAGCCCATCTTCCTCTAATGTGAATTGGTGCCATTGCAGTTGCTTCCATGATATCAGTTAGTAATATCCTAAACACAGAACTGCAACTTCCTTACAGAACCAGCTTGAAGAAGTGATTTGATTTTTGAGCAAGGGAGGCTTTATTGAAATCACAAAATCACTAATACCAGGAGAATTAATACAGTGAGTTATACAAGGGATTGTAAACTACATCGATTGCTACAATATTTGTAGACATATTCCCTTTATTAATTTTTCCCAATGTGAAAATCTCTCTTTAAGGTTTCCCTTTTGATATCACTGATTTTTTTAAAACCTGCAGTGATGAAGGAAAGATAAAGGACTGCCTAAACTGAGCTGTTCTAACTGCTAAGCAGTTGCGAGTAAATGACTTTGCTTGTATACAAAGGGAACTGGTGGTGTAATATACTGAGAAATTCATTTGTGGAAATCTCCAGCCTGCCACACATTTCAGCCAACTTATCAGATGACATAAACAACAAAGATTAGAGCTGGCTTTTGTTTTCTGCTTTGTTCTTCCTTCCAGAATTTTACCTTCAGTCTTTCAAAGGTTTTATACAGTTTTTATTGGGAATGTAATTCTTGTTACTTAACAGTGTTTTTCAATGCATTTATTGGAAAATGCCAATCTTTGTAGCCACAGCATAGCAGCATATGTGACATCAAAATAAAAATTATTAGCCTCCCATTAGTAAATTTCTATTAAAAAATCCTCCAATGTAGAATTCTTAAGGACATTGTTCACTATTATCTATGGATTCATTGCATGGTGACTGGGCTTTAGTGAACTATGCTTTATCTTCTGATATTCTTTTGCAAAAGCACCATCTCAGTATGTCAGGTCACCTTCCTTTTGTTCTGAATTAACAACTAATAGGAGGTAATGTGTGCAGAAGAGCACACTGTCATAATAAAGCAATATTTAATAGTGCATAGATTGGTGCTATGGTTGCATATCCATCTTCTGGATCTAGCTGGGATCAGAATTTGCTTCCAAAACCAAAAAGAAATAAAACAAGCTGATAATAAGGCACCTTTCTCTTTGTTCTTATGTTGAGAAGATATATGCCCTGATTCTGGGCTGTTCTGTGACCCCTGCATACCAGCTGTCTGCACAAAACTACATGTTGTAATTTTTATGAAAGTGTGGTAGCATGTACCCTTCCCCTTGTATAACTTTCGATGTCATCAAGGTATATCCTCCATTGGGGGACGGAGGAGTACAAAGGTCAGAAAACTGAATGGCATATTCCTCTTCTAAAGCAGCATAACTTGTGCTGCATCATGTATAGCTTTCTGCTGGTCTCGGTACCATCCGAACCCTACCGAAGGTGACTACATGCGCTCACCCTCAGAGAGAGGTGAAGGCACAAGAGCCACTCACTCTGCCTGTGCTAAAAAGTGCAAGAGGAGCAGATGTTATGAGAAAACATCCAGATGGTCAGTGGATCTGTTGCAACCTGGATCCTCTCCTCCACAGAAGGTAAAGAGAGAGAACTAAAGGATGTTCTGTGTTATGTACATTCATTAATGGCAAGTTCTATCACCAACAGAAGTTTGTTCAATAAAAGATATTACCTCACCCACCTTGCCTCTCTAATATCCTGTGATGTGGCTACAACTTCACTGCATAGTTGCTCAGGGATAGGTTCATTATAATAGAGAAAGCACAAATGCTGAACCACTTTGATGCAGTTTTCCAGTTAGACAAGCTGTCACCTCAACAAATACCAGCTTTCCCTTGCTACTAACAGGTTTATATTGCATCTAAAGTTTAACAGAAATGTTATTAGACTGTCTATCTTACCATGAACTGTGCAATGGCGTTAAATGATGAAGAGGCTGAAATGATTATCAAATGCTCCATCATATTCTCACCTGGAAACCATTTTTATTCCTGTAAAGCAATTTTATAGGAAGGCAAAATGAAGGGCCAAGTGGGCTCACTGGCAGTGAGTAGTTAATTGTCACATTTCTGCCTACTTATATTTTCAGATTTACAGCCTTATCTGTAACCCTCTGACTTTTTTATAAGCAGCATTCCTGCAGCCTATAATGTGATCGCATTAGCTGAACTTTATAAAAGTGTGCTGGTGCTTACTTCCCTGCCAAATTCAGCATGTGCTCTAAACAAAGAATGAAGTCTCTTCAGAGGGAGTTATTGAGTGACTTGAAAACACAGTGCAAATGATACTCATCCAGCAAAAGTCTGAAATAGCCAATTAAGAACAAGGACATACCATAGATTTTTGCAAACCAGTAACTATTCCCGAAGAATAGAAAGATGCCCCAATTGTGATTATATTCTAAAAAGAGCAGCCAAGGGAAATCCCAGGAGCTGTTGGTGAGTGAGCCTCATGTTTACTCTTGTAAAACTGACTAAATATCTAATAAAGGCTAATGTAATGTAACAAAGAGCTGAACTAGTATAATCCGATGAGGTCAAAAATACCATGGCTTCATATTCCATAAACTGCCCGAGTTTTTTTCTGGGGGGAGAGGGTATAGGAAACTAAACGAAAGATAAGATCTAGTAAACACAATTTACTTGGATCTTCAGAAAACTTTTGCTAAATTGTGAATAGGAGACCGCTAAGGGAAATCAATAACTTGAGCATGATAGCATGAGGACAAAGCCATGGAATGGATTTAAAAAAAAAATACACCCCACCCAACTCCAAAATAAGCAAACAAATAGACAAACAAACCACAAACCAGAGAGCCTTATGCATATTTGCACAGAGCAGATGCTAGACACACCTAACATAGGAAAGAGAAATCCAAATGGTATCTTCCTCCTTGTAGGGGACAGGTTGCGGAAGCTTGGCGAGGAGCTAAGTGGCAGACCGAGTAGGTGACTGAATGCAGGTGGAAGCAGTTGAAGGTCGTGCAGTGAAATTTGTTCGGCAGATCCTGCCAAAATGTAGTTTAGTATAGCTCAGCATGTTTTTGTCTGTAAACAAGTTAGCTTATATAATGAGTACGATTTATGAATGTAGCCAGCTGTTGACCCCATGTAACCTTGAGATAAGCGCGGGGGGATATAGCATTGCAGCGGACTCCCTTCAGTGGAGTCCTGCCTGGCCAGCTGTCCCGGACGGTCAGAATCCCCCGCAGTCCCTCCGCGCGCCTCAGGGACTCCCCGCGCAGCTTAGAGTGTAAGTTCTTCCTTCAGTTAAGCCTTGCTTTTTACTCTCAGGCACTGAGTGTCATTCTTTCGCCGGTATCATGGCCCACCTTGCGGGCACACTCCTCTTCCCCAAAATCCCTCAGGAGCCTGCCTGTGTGACCTGTGTGGGGGATGGTGATCACTGGGTTTGGGGGTATATGGCTGGACATGGGCAGAGGTGGGAGATGGACACTCTGCAGAGCAGCATCCTTCTCCAAACCCTTAAGAATGTTCTTGTGGAAGTTAATGTTGGATTCATTTCTTGTCTCCTTGCCATCTGCATCCCTTGAGAGGATACATATGTGTCTGTATGTTGGGTCAAACAATGGTTCGTTTTCCTCTTGTAGAGAGGGGTAAGGTACACCAAATGAAACAGTAGCAGAATCTTGGGTTCACAATGTAAATCTATCTGTGCCAGCTACTTTGCTCTGTAATACAGAGAAGATCCTGGATATATTTCCAGTGAATACCCATACTTTATCTCGTAGTAATATGCAATGTTTTTGTAGATAGGGTATAATGTACCTTTACTATTAGACATTTGTAGGTTGTTGGTAGGCTACTTAACAGACCTGTGAGTGAGATTTTTTTTAATATATTTTGTGACTTGTCCTTAGAATTGCTGTGTGCAAGGGAAATTAAAACTTAAGAGTTACCTTGTAATTGTAAGGATCACCCTCTTGGCAATCATCTTGGCTTGAATTGGGGACTCCCGAGCAAATATCATGAGTCTTTTGAGCCAAATGACTAGACCTCTGAGATGGAGCTGCAACATAATTACATCCCCTGTAGGCCAGGCACAGAAAGAAACTGGTAACATGTGCTGAAAAGTGGGCTACAATAGGTTTACGCTGAACAATTGTGATATGTTCTTTCAGCCAATTGGCTGATAGGTTACATAGTTCAACAGTATCTGCTTGCAATACAACTGTACCCAACCATAATTGATATCTATATCTTTCTATCTCTATTTAAAGTCACTAATATAAAATGAAATGTTTTTAAAATTTATTTTTGCATGTTCAGTATTCTTTGTTTCACTGATGTTTCAGGATGATGATCTATTTATATGCATAAAGTAACACACAGAGAGAGACTGAATATTTGAGTGCCAGAAAACACTCCTCCCTTTGCTCATGTATGAAATGGAGATAGTTGAATATAAGAAATCCACATAGCTCATGGAAGAGTTTTTAGGTATTTAGAAAGTACTGGCTGTCTAATTTTTGTGCTTGATTAATGCAGTTCCTCACAGAAATAAATAAATATAATGATGGGGATTTCTTTTATCTGAGTTTGTCAGTATAAAATTGTCAGGAACATTTAAAAAGCCCCATTAAGCCCCTAAAAAGAATTTAGAGAAGCACCAGCAATAAAGAAAACACAGATGTCCCTGGCTAGCAAAGTGTTTTTGACTGACTCTAACAGACATCCTTTGAATGATGATGTTCTACACACCAAGATCTGAAAAAACAGCAGATAATGAGCTGTGCTTTCAGAGATGAAAGAACAAAAATGTGAAGTAAGAAGTATTAAATAAAAGAGAACAACACAAGAAACAAGTGTTGCTTAGCAATGATGCCTATGTCTGACACAAATATTGAGCACATTGACCGATAGTACTGGATTCGTGCTTATCTGGTAACACATCTAAAGGCCCATGTCCATTGGAAAACTGAAACACTGCTGATGGCGTTTTACAGCAATTGTTCCCCTGAACCAGTAGCTGAAAACCATTTAAGTGGTCACAGGACAAAACGTAAATCATTTTCAATACCAGTTCAGGTAGACCCACGACTAAAAACTATTGTCAACAATGGTTCATTTTCCTCTTGTAGAGAGGGGTAAGGTTCACCAAACGATATGGTAGCAGAATCTTGGGTTCACAATGTAGATCTATCTGAGGGCTAAATTTGCTGCTGATGTAAATGTGTGCTGCTACTTTGACTTCAGTGGTATTTCATACATTTACACAAGCACAGAATTTGGCCCTGAACATCGCCAATTGGTTTATTGCTGAGTAGGGAGCAAGAATGGATGGAGTAATCAATTAGTTAGGCATCTGCAGTAGTCGCTTGTGCACATTTTGCCTGTGTACATTTTGTCAAATGTAATATTTATATTAGAAATAAAAGTTAAATATAAAACAGATTATCCAAAAATGCAACCCAGCCTGCAAAATACAGCTACCCAGTCCACTTTCCAACATTCAACTATTACTGAGCATGGTTGCTGGGAAACCTTAGCATTAAACAAGAGTTTAATATTTCTTATTTTTTGGAAAATAAACTATAGACAAAAATAGTGACAAAGAAGAAAGAGGGAGTATGCAGAATAAGAGAGCACGTGATATTGGCAAAATGAGGAATTTGTTTATTTCAC
>NW_020702606.1:0-1109 GCF_002925995.2 Terrapene triunguis | reverse complement strand
GATAGGTAAGGTGGTGGGGGTGGATGGATAGATAAGGTAAGGCAGTGTGTGGGGTGATAGGGTGGTGATAAATTGATAGATAATGGTGGAGGGACAGATAGACAAGGTGGTGTGGGGGGATATATTGTTAGATAAGGAAGCATCTAGGGTGTTGGATAGATAGAGAAAGCAGTGGGGGGGGTAGATAGTCAGATAAGGTGAGGGGGGGCAGATAAGGCAGTCTGTGTGGGGATTAATAGATGGATAGATCATTCATTACAAACATTCAGATCCATTCCACATTAGCAAAGGGAAAGTTATTCTGAATGGGTCACTTGAGTGGCATAGTCAATGTTATCTTGTTCATGTGACATGTCCTGCCTGGGTGAAGTATCAAGTCATCTCTTAGCAACTGGAACAAAATCCTAAGTCGAGTTCCTGCCCCATGGTTAGAGTATTAGCCTGGGATCTGGGAGACTTCCCTGCTCTGCCACAGGATTCCTATGTGACCTTGGTCAAGTCATTTTGTCTCCATATGCCTCAGTTTCCCCATCTGTAGAAGGGGATAATAGCTCTGCCTCACAGAGGATTAATTTGTTGAAGATTGCGTGGTGCTCAGGTATACAGGTAATGCAGGCCTGAGGTAGAGCGGCACTGTGGAGGGACACGAGAATGTTGGATACCTCGCCGTACCCCCAAACACGTGGCTGGGTGGTCTTGAGCTACTCACCCCAGATGCTCAGCGCCATCATAGCTGCCAGCAGGACGACGTTTGCAGCCCAGCTGACCCTCAGAGCCAGCTGATGCCAGCGGGGAAAGAGATGGCATTCTGTAAGAGTGATGGCATGCTGACGAAGCACTCTCTGCTGCGGTTACGTGAGCTAATGATAATTATAAAAGGGGCTGGGGCTTAGTTAGCGCCTGCTGGTTCAGTCTGTCTTAAAAAACCCTCCCAACTGGGGCAGGTCTCTCCTTATTGTGATAACAGAGACCAGTTTGTTAGACAGAAATATACCATTCTTAGGAGCCCCCCTGTGACTGTCTAGCCAGAATGTTGCATTGTAACTTCTGGAACAATAGAACTGATGAAGACTATGAATTTTCAACAAAAACAAAACAATCCCCCCCCC
>NW_020702605.1:0-1247 GCF_002925995.2 Terrapene triunguis | reverse complement strand
TGGATGGATAGATAGCTGGTTGTGTATGGAGATGGATAGATAGATAAGGTGCGGGAGGTGGATGGATAGATAGGTAAGGTGGGGGTGGGGGTGGATGGATAGATAAGGTAAGGTAGTGTGTGGGGTGATAGGGTGGTGATAGATTGATAGATAATGGTGGAGGGACAGATAGACAAGGTGGTGTGGGGGGATATATTGTTAGATAAGGCAGCATCTAGGGTGTTGGATAGATAGAGAAAGCAGTGGGGGGGGGATAGATAGTCAGATAAGGTGGGGGGGGCAGATAAGGCAGTCTGTGTGGGGATTAATAGATGGCTAGATCATTCATTACAAACATTCAGATCCATTCCACATTAGCAAAGGGAAAGTTATTCTGAATGGGTCACTCGAGTGGCATACGTCAATGTTATCTTGTTCATGTGACATGTCCTGCCTGGGTGAAGTATCAAGTCATCTCTTAGCAACTGGAACAAAATCCTAAGTCGAGTTCCTGCCCCATGGTTAGAGTGTTAGCCTGGGATCTGGGAGACTTCCCTGCTCTGCCACAGGATTCCTATGTGACCTTGGTCAAGTTATTTTGTCTCCATAGGCCTCAGTTTCCCCATCTGTAGAAGGGGATAATAGCTCACAGAGGATTAATTTGCCAAAGATTGCGTGGTGCTCAGGTATTCGGGTAATGCGGGCTGAGGTAGAGCGGCACTGTGGAGGGACACGAGAATGTTGGATACCTCGCCGTACCCCCAAACACGTGGCTGGGTGGCCTTGAGCTACTCACCCCAGATGCTCAGGGCCATCATAGCTGCCAGCAGGACGACGTTTGCAGCCCAGCTGACCCTCAGAGCCAGCTGATGCCAGCGGGGAAAGAGATGGCATTCTGTAAGAGTGATGGCATGCTGACGAAGCACTCTCTGCTGCGGTTACGTGAGCTAATGATAATTATAAAAGGGTCTGGGGCTTACTTAGCGCCTGCTGGTTCAGTCTGTCTTAAAAAACCCTCCCAACTGGGGCAGATCTCTCCTTATTGTGATAACAGAGACCAGTTTGTTAGACAGAAATATACCATTCTTAGGAGCCCTCCCACCCCCCACCCCCGCGACTGTCTAGCCAGAATGTTGCATTCTAACTTCTGGAACAATAGAACTGATGAAGACTATGAATTTTCAACAAAAACAAAACACCCCCCCCCCAAGAAAAAAATCTCCAAAAACTGAAATATTTCTATTTGGAAATGTTGCTTTATTTCCTTG
>NW_020702604.1:0-1682 GCF_002925995.2 Terrapene triunguis | reverse complement strand
ATTCCTTTTGAACTAGTGCATATCTTTAAAAATATATTTTAAATAATATTTTGCATTACCATAGCACCTTCCATCTGTGGATTTTAAAGTTCTTTGCAAATATTAATTGAGCCTCACAACACCTGTGTGAAGAATTACTATCCCATTTCACAGTTGAGGAAACCGAGGCACAGAGTTTGCCCATGGTCATACAAAAGAGAAACGAGGTATCCTCATTCCCAAATAGGTGCTCTAACCAAAAGACCACTCTCCTTTTATCCCAGTATGAAAGAAAGCACCACTTTCAAAATATATTGGGGAAAATACATGAAGACACTCAGATATGTTTAATTTACTTCCAAGTTCCTTCCTCCCTCTGGTGCTGGGATGATTTGTAGATTATTAGACAGCTGGTTTTTGCTACTGTGAACAGAATGGAAGTATTATATGATGTATAGCTTCATCCATAGCTTTTGGCAAACAACTTGTAAACAAAGTAGCAGAGGGTTACTTCCCTTTAGCTCTTTCTCAACATTCCTAATGCAATGTCCTATATAATCACACTAGTAAAGCACCAGTGAAATACTAGTCATATCAACAGATAGACACTAGCAGCGGGGGGAAAGCTCTGGGGAAAATGACTCTAGCTGACCCATTGTGTTTTGGTTTTCTTTATATTAAAGGTATGTTGTCAGAGTGCTGGATTAACTGAATTATTCCCCTTTCCAAAGTGCAAAGGGAAACTGTCCTAAAAGCTTTAGTTCTTTTCCCTCACTGCATTTCAATCACATTTCAGAGAAAAGAGACTCTCTAGCCAGGTGAAACAACTATGCTGTGTTAGTCACCAGCTAATACTTTTTAAATTACTATTAGTCATATTCCCCTTTCACAGAAAATACCTAAAAGAAGATACCATGAACAATTCAACCTAGTGACAGCACAGAACAGATTTAGATTTAATATGAGAAAGCACATTTACTGATGTGTTGGGCCTTATTCTGCTTTCAGTCATATTGTCCTCTCCTCTTCTAAGGATGAAGAGAGCTGTTATCCTGTGGGTCTCATTTTGATGGGCAAAACAGGGTGGAAATACTGCCTCCGTTGCATCTTTCCCTACTGGCAGAAGACCTATATTGGTGCTGTGCAGCTTGGAAACTACAGATAGAGAAAGGCAGTGGGGCAGGCCCAGCATGGCAGCCAATTTCAACAGTATCTTCTTCCCACAAGCCCCATGGGACTTGTTAATTACTATTAGTTTATTCCTGTGATATTATTACAAAACACTTGGGTACCCATCCTGCAAAGTACTGTAAAATTCCATGCCATTGTACAAAAACAGATAAAGAAGGTACAGTCCATATTAGATAAGATAAATAAAACTGAGACAAGGCACAAAACAGCAATTTTGGAGGAGGCTATGGGGAATAATAATGATGAAAAGGGAGGCGGGATTGCTTCAAGAGGTGAGTTTTTAAGCAGGAGACAGGTTTCTTGGTGAATGGGGACAGGACAACACTTCTAGGAAAGGAGGCAAGAGAATATCTTCAAAAGGACTGCTTGCATGAGTAATGTCTACTCACCTGAGTATGGACTATAGGATCAGGACCCTAATGAGCTACTTAATTTTTACAGCACTTTGCAGATGTAGAGTGCTAGGTGAAAGTTAAGTACCATCATCATCTTCCAGCTGAAAAAAACACCTT
>NW_020702603.1:0-6479 GCF_002925995.2 Terrapene triunguis | reverse complement strand
GTATTTGGTCCTGCCATGCGGGCAGGGGACTGGACTCGATGACCTCTCGAGGTCCCTTCCAGTCCTAGAATCTATGAATCTATAAGGCTCCTGGCTTTAAGCCGTGCGCGTCCTGCGGGAAGCACATGCCAACCAGCGACCCGCATAGTTCTTGCTTGAAGTGCCTGGGAGAGACTCATCCAGCAGATAAGTGCCCTATCTGCAAGGCCTTCAAGCCGAGGACAAGGAAGGAGCGGGACTTTAGGCTCCGACAGCTCCTCATGGAGGCGGCGCTGAGTCCGGATCCTCCCTCGGCGCGCCCTGTCCCGGCACCGAGCGCTTCGGTGCGCAGCGCCCCGGCGGGCCCGACCGGTGCGGCAGAAAAGACTGTCCGGCACCGACCGACGTCGGCACCGCGCCCGCCCAAAGAGCCTCGGCACCGATCCATTTCGCCGGGCCATAAGAAGACCGCTAAGACACGGGACGCTGCTGCCGCGAAGATACAGGCTCCCCCGGTGCCGGGGGTAGAGCCGCGTCCGCAGCTGGACCGCCAAAGGCAGGCGGCCACACCGTCGACTCCGGCACCGAGGCCGTTGAGTCCGGTGCGGACTGTTTCACCACCAAGGCTGGTGGTGGAACCTTGTCTCCCTTCCACCCCGGAGACCTTCGCTACCGCGAGAGACCTGATCGCCCTCACTGAGCCGGCGCCGTCGCAACTCCCGGCACCGGTAGCCCCACGTGTGCTGCAGTCTAGAGGGAAACCTGCCCTGGTGCGCCCACCGTCGCCAGTACAAGCCTCTCGGCACCGCTCCAGATCCCGAAGCAGGTCCCGACGCCGCTCTGAGTCCCGGCGCCGACTGTCACCTCGGCACCGGTCGTACTCGCGGCCCAGATCTTCCTCGCGGAGCCGCTCAACATCCCGGCACCGCCGTGACGACCGGCACCGATCGGGGTCGAGGCGCAGCTCCCGGCACCGGTATGAGCGCCACTCGGGCTCGAGAGGCCGCTCCCGGTACCACGTCTCCTCCAGATCGTCGTCACGTTCCAGATCGGGATCCCGGCACCGGAGGGACTATCGGCACCGGTCCAGGTCCCGGCACCGTTCGCCGGAACCACGCAGGGACAGGTCCCCTTCCGCTCGGCACCGATCGGCACCGTACCATCCGGTGCCGACGGCATCGGCTTCGGCACCGCCGTGGCCGTCGAGATCGGCGTCGCGGTCCTCTGAGACAGGGGAGCCCGGCCACCTGCAGGAGACCGACGACCCGATACAAGGACCTGCGCATTGGTCCTTCTGGACTCCTTGGGCCTACCACCAGGCACAAGGAGCTCCCCTATCGGCCTCCCGCTCTGGCCGTTCGGAGCCTAGGGCCCCAGAGTCCACCATCTCCCGCCCTCCTCCAAGGGACGTGGAGGCTCCAGTGCCCGCACCTGCAGAGGCCCTGGACCAGGGGGCAGGAGATGCCCATCACCAGGAACACCTGGAGCAGGATCAACCATTGGACCCCTTGCCACCGGGGGTATCCTCCTCGTCCTCTCCTGATGAGGCCGTAGCGGGCACGTCTACCATCGGGCCGCCTCCGATAGACCTTCGGGCCCATCAGGACCTGCTGCGGCGCATGGCTCGCAATCTGGACCTCCAGGTGGAGGAGATTGCGGAGGTCCATGACCCAATAGTGCAGATCATTTCTGCGGATGCTCCATCCAGGGTGGCATTACCGCTGGTCCGCACCATCCAGGCCAACGCCACCACTATCTGGCAGACCCCGGCCTCTATTCCGCTCACGGCCAGAGGGGTGGAGAGAAAGTACTTCGTGCCTTCCCGGGAGCATGAGTATCTGTACACTCACCCCCAACCGTGCTCACTGGTGGTGTCATCAGTGAATGCACGGGAGCGCCATGGCCAGCAGGCTGCTGCGCCCAAATCGAAGGACGCTAAGCGCTTCGATTTGTTCGGACGCAAGGTTTATTCTGCTGGCGGACTGCAATTGCGGGCAGCGAACCAGCAGGCGCTCCTCAGCCGCTACGGCTTCAATATGTGGTCCTCGATGGGGAAATTTAAAGAACTGGTCCCCCAGGACTCGAGGGAAGAGTTCGGGGCCTTGGTAGAGGAGGGCAAGCGGGTGGCATGCACCTCCCTACAGGCATCCCTGGATATAGCGGACTCGGCCGCTAGGACCCTGGCTTCAGGGATAGCAATGCGCCGAATCTCCTGGCTCCAGGTGTCGGGCTTGCCACCGGAACTGCAGCAGACCCTGCAGGACCTACCGTTCGAGGGCCAGGGCCTCTTTTCAGAGAAAACAGACTCGAGGCTCCAAAACCTCAAAGACTCCCGGACAATGATGCGCTCCCTGGGGATGCATGTCCCAGGGCCTCAGCGCAGACCCTTCAGGCCCCAGCCTCAGCGGTTCTACCCTCCCCCGCCTCGTCCAAGACAGGACTTTGCTAGGAGGCGGGGTCGAGGCGGTAGGCGAAGGTCGACCGGCCCTCAACCCGGTCAGAACCAGGGCCAGTCTAGGCCACCTTCAGGGCCTAGACAAGCCTTTTGAAGGTGCGGTCGAGGACGGCACCACGACCGGTACCCAGGATCCGACTCCCCCTTTCCGGGATCGCCTCTCCCGCTTCCACCGTGCTTGGTCCCGTATAACCTCGGACCGTTGGGTCCTTCGCACGGTGGAAAGGGGATACGCCCTCCAGTTTTCCTCGCCCCCCCCCTCCCACTCCCCCTCCCCGTCCCTCTTCAGGGACCCTTCTCACGAGCAACTCCTTACACAGGAGGTTTTTGGGCTCCTCACTATGGGGGCCATAGAAGAGGTTCCATCGGAGCTAAGGGGCAGGGGCTTTTACTCCCGCTACTTCCTGATACCCAAGTCAAAAGGGGGTCTAAGGCCCATCTTAGACTTGCGCGGGCTCAACAAATTCATAGTAAAGTTGAGGTTCCGCATGGTGTCATTGGGGACCATCATCCCTTCATTGGATCCTGGAGACTGGTTCGCCGCCCTCGACATGAAGGACGCTTATTTCCACATAGCGATTTATCCGCCTCACAGGCGCTTCCTGCGGTTTGTAGTAAACAGGGTGCACTACCAATTCGCAGTCCTTCCCTTCGGCTTGTCTTCGGCTCCCAGGGTGTTCACAAAGTGTCTGGCAGTCGTCGCGGCCTTCCTTCGTCGACAAGGGATACAGCTGTTCCCGTACCTGGACGACTGGCTGGTACGCGGCCACACCAGAGACCAAGTGCAGGCCCATGTCCACATAGTGACACGCACTTTCCACGAGCTGGGCATTCTACTCAACAGAGAGAAGTCCACTCTAGTGCCAACTCAGAGAATAGAGTTCATTGGAGCAATCCTGGATTCCAGACATGCCCGAGCCATCCTGCCAGACAGCCGCTTTCATGCCATTTCAAGCGTCATTCAAGGACTCAGGGCCTTTCCAACTACCACCATAAGGACGTGCCTTGCCCTCTTGGGCCACATGGCCTCGTGCACCTACGTAACCAGGCACGCCAGGCTGCGACTTCGCCCATTGCAGACTTGGGTGTCATCGGTTTACCGTCCTCACCGAGACGACCTGAGCATAGTGGTCACGGTTCCGGCCGCAGTCTTGGCCTCCCTCGCATGGTGGACGGACCGCACGGCGGTCTGTGCAGGAGTGCCCTTTCACGCCCCACAGCCCTCCCTCCACCTAGTTACGGACGCTTCATCTCTAGGATGGGGCGCTCACCTGGGGGAGCATCATACCCAAGGCCTGTGGTCGGCGTCCCAACTAGCCCTGCACATCAACGTCCGAGAGCTGATGGCAGTGCGCCTGGCTTGTCAGGCTTTCCTCAACTTCCTACAGGGCCGTTGCGTGCTGATTCTCACCGACAACACCACGGCCATGTTTTACATCAACAAGCAAGGCGGAGCCCGCTCATCTCCCCTAGGCCAAGAGGCCATTCGCCTGTGGGACTTTTGCATCGCCCACTCGATACATCTCACGGCGTCATTCCTGCCTGGAGTCCAGAATACGCTGGCGGACCGTCTCAGCAGGTCCTTCCAAACGCACGAGTGGTCGATTCGCCCGGACATCATCTATTCCGTCTTCCAGAGGTGGGGGTTTCCCCACATCGACCTGTTCGCATCTCGGGCCAACAGGAAGTGCCAGGCATTCTGCTCCCTACACGGGCGAGCCCCGGGCTCTCGGTCGGACGCCTTCCTCATGGCATGGAAAGACCATCTGTTCTACGCCTTTCCCCCATTCCCGCTGGTCCACAGGGTGCTGCTCAAGATCCGCAGGGACCATGCACGGGTAATTTTAGTCGCTCCCGCTTGGCCGAGACAGCACTGGTACACCACACTTCTAGAGCTGTCAGTACAGAGACCGATCACGCTCCCCTTGACTCCGGATCTCATCTCTCAGGACCACGGCCGGCTGTGTCACCCCGACCTGCAGTCGCTCCACCTCACGGCGTGGATGCTTCATGGTTGAGTCGCTCAGAGCGGCAATGCTCGCAGGCCGTCCAACAGGTCCTGCTGGGAAGTAGAAAGCCCTCTACGCGGACCACTTATTTAGCCAAGTGGAAGAGGTTCTCCTGCTGGTGTGAGCAACGAGCTACGTCTCCCTCGCAGGTTCCTATCCCCTTGATACTGGAGTACCTCCTGTCCCTAAGACAGCAAGGCTTGGCGACATCCTCAATTAGGGTTCACCTCGCCGCTATTTCCGCTTTCCACCCAGGAGAACTCACGTCCTCGGTCTTCTCTAACCCGATGGTCGTTAGATTCCTCAAGGGCTTAGACCGGCTATACCCACAGCAACGACAGCCGGTTCCAACGTGGGACCTCAACCTCGTACTCTCTAGGCTCACAGGGCCTCCGTTTGAACCATTGGCTACCTGCTCGCTCCTGTACTTATCTTGGAAGACAGCCTTCCTGGTAGCCATCACCTCAGCATGGCGCGTCTCGGAACTCAGGGCGCTGACATCCGAGCCCCCATACACGGTGTTCCATAAGGACAAGGTGCAGCTTCGCCCCCATCCTGCCTTTCTTCCAAAGGTGGTGTCACCTTTCCACGTGAACCAGGATATATTCCTCCCGGTCTTCTATCCCAAACCGCACGCTACTCGTCAGGACCAGCGTTTACATTCGTTGGACGTTCGCAGGGCCCTGGCTTTCTATATTGACCGTACAAAGTCGTTTAGGAAGACGACGCAACTCTTCGTTGCGGTAGCCGACCGGATGAAGGGCTCACCGGTCTCTTCACAGTGCCTGTCCTCCTGGATCACGTCCTGCATTCGTGCTTGTTACGACCTGGCCGGTGTTCCGACGCCACGCATCACCGCTCATTCCACGAGGGCTCAGGCCTCCTCGACTGCCTTCCTGGCTCAAGTACCGCTCCAGGACATTTGTAGAGCTGCAGTGTGGTCATTGGTCCACACATTTACTACTCACTATGCGCTGGTGCAACAATCCAGAGACGATGCTGCTTTCGGGTCAGCGATTCTGCACACAGCAATGTCTCACTCCGACCCCGCCACCTAGGTGGGGCTTGGGAGTCACCTAACTGGAATGGATATGAGCAAGCACTCGAAGAAGAAAAGACGGTTACTCACCGTTGTAACTGTTGTTCTTCGAGATGTGTTGCTCATATCCATTCCAAACCCGCCCCCCTTCCCCACTGTCGGAGTAGCCGGCAAGAAGGAACTGAGGGGGCGCTGGGTCGGCTGGGGTATATATCCAGCGCCATAACGGCGCCACTCCAGGGGGCTCCACAGCCGACCCACCGGGTGTTGCTAGGGTAAAAATCTTCCGACGATCGTGCACGCGGCGCGCACACACCTAACTGGAATGGATATGAGCAACACATCTCGAAGAACAACAGTTACAACGGTGAGTAACCGTCTTTTACCTTTGTTTCATTATTTATACCTGTGCAAAGCAAGTAAAATGCTACTGTTCTGATCTAACAACATTTTACATTCTCTTTGCACAGATGGAAATGACTGGGCAAGCTGCAAAGCAGTAGACTATCAGACTCAATATAACTAAAGGCCCATCTTCACTAGGGAAATTTGCACTTGAATGTAGCTACTGGAGTAAGACACACCAGCGCTAGGCCCATTTTACACCAGTGCAGCAAGTCTACACTAGGGATGTGCACTAGCACAGCTACACCAGTGGGAATTTCCCTCAAGGAGGCACACCTTAAAACAAACTCCATGGGCCAAATTTTCCCTGCTGTTGCACTGTTCCACTGACTGGCCTTGTGTGTTTTGGATGAGAAAGATATAGCACCTGATTCGGACAGCATTTAACTATGTGTTTTAGCATAAGTGTGTGCTTAAATCCTATTGAAGTCAATGAAGTCCTGTCCTGAATTGGGGATCCTATTTTGTTATGAATTGCTTGACAGGATATCATGAAGTTTGTTGTTTTTTCCTTTTTAATGTAAGGGTTTTTTTTAAGGATAACAAAGAAAGTGCTTAATAGAGCAAGGCAAATTATTTCCAGTGAACAACT
>NW_020702602.1:0-2315 GCF_002925995.2 Terrapene triunguis | reverse complement strand
GTGAAAGTTAAGTACCATCATCATCTTCCAGCTGAAAAAAACACCTTCTTCTTCGAGTGCTTGCTCATATCCATTCCAGTTAGGTGTGTGCGCGCCGCGTGCACGATCGTCGGAAGATTTTTACCCTAGCAACACCCGGTGGGTCGGCTGTGGAGCCCCCTGGAGTGGCGCCGTTATGGCGCTGGATATATACCCCAGCCGACCCAGCGCCCCCTCAGTTCCTTCTTACCGCCCCTGACGGTCGTTGGAACTGTGGAGCGCGGCTTAGCTGATCTCCACACTCCCTAGCGTTTCATTGTTCTTGTTATATTTAGTTATATAGATAGTTGTTCAAGTTAGTTAGTAGTTAGTGTATAGTGTATATATATATAGTTGTAAATTGTTATCGGGGGTTTAGGGGGTGTTTTTCCCCTTTTCCCCCCGGCGCACAGCCGGGCCCATGCCCAAGTTAGTTTAACTTCTGTGCCAGGGAAGATAATGGAGCAAGTAATTAAGGAAATCATCTGCAAACACTTGGAAGGTGGTAAGGTGATAGGGAACAGCCAGCATGGATTTGTAAAGAACAAATCATGTCAAACCAATCTGATAGCTTTCTTCGATCAAACCAGTATCTTAGATGCCTATATACAAATGCGAGAAGTATGGGTAATAAGCAGGAAGAACTGGAAGTGCTAATAAATAAATACAACTATGACATTGTTGGCATCACTGAAACTTGGTGGGATAATACATGATTGGAATGTTGGTGTGGATGGATACAGCTTGCTCAGGAAGGATAGACAGGGGAAAAAGGGAGGAGGTGTTGCCTTATATATTAAAAATGTACACACTTGGACTGAGGTAGAGATGGACATAGGAGACGGAAGTGTTGAGAGTCTCTGGGTTAGGCTAAAAGGGGTAAAAAACAAGGGTGATGTCATGCTAGGAGTCTAATACAGGCCACCTAACCAGGTGGAAGAGGTGGATGAGGCTTTTTTTAAACAACTAACAAAATCATCCAAAGCCCAAGATTTGGTGGTGATGGGGGACTTCAACTATCCGGATATATGTTGGGAAAATAACACAGCGGGGCACAGACTATCCAACAAATTCTTGGACTGCATTGCAGACAACTTTTTATTTCAGAAGGTTGAAAAAGCTACTAGGGGTGAAGCTGTTCTAGACTTGATTTTAACAAATAGGGAGGAACTCGTTGAGAATTTGAAAGTAGAAGGCAGCTTGGGTGAAAGTGATCATGAAATCATAGAGTTTGCAATTCTAAGGAAGGGTAGAAGGGAGAACAGCAAAATAGAGACAATGGATTTCAGGAAGGCGGATTTTGGTAAGCTCAGAGAGCTGATAGGTAAGGTCCCATGGGAATCAAGACTGAGGGGAAAAACAACTGAGGAGAGCTGGCAGTTTTTCAAAGGGACACTATTAAGGGCCCAAAAGCAAGCTATTCCGCTGGTTAGGAAAGATAGAAAATGTGGCAAAAGACCACCTTGGCTTAACCACGAGATCTTGCATGATCTAAAAAATAAAAAGGAGTCATATAAAAAATGGAAACTAGGACAGATTACAAAGGATGAATATAGGCAAACAACACAGGAATGCAGGGGCAAGATTAGAAAGGCAAAGGCACAAAATGAGCTCAAACTAGCTAAGGGAATAAAGGGGAACAAGAAGACTTTTTATCAATACATTAGAAGCAAGAGGAAGACCAAAGACAGGGTAGGCCCACTGCTTAGTGAAGAGGGAGAAACAGTAACAGGAAACTTGGAAATGGCAGAGATGCTTAATGACTTCTTTGTTTCGGTCTTCACCGAGAAGTCTGAAGGAATGCCTATCCTAGTGAATGCTAATGGGAAGG
The DNA here is from genome assembly GCF_002925995.2 of Terrapene triunguis. NCBI lineage: Eukaryota > Metazoa > Chordata > Testudines > Emydidae > Terrapene > Terrapene triunguis. Next base: position 466 of record NW_020702602.1, on the reverse strand, counting down.
GGGTAGGTTTAGCAGATAAAATAAAAAAAGAACAAGTTAAAAATCACTTAGAAAAGTTAGATGCCTGCAAGTCACCAGGGCCTGATGAAATGCATCCTAGAATACTCAAGGAGCTAATAGAGGAGGTATCTGAGCCTCTAGCTATTATCTTTGGAAAATCATGGGAGACGGGAGAGATTCCAGAAGACTGGAAAAGGGCAAATATAGTGCCCATCTATAAAAAGGGAAATAAAAACAACCCAGGAAACTACAGACCAGTTAGTTTAACTTCTGTGCCAGGGAAGATAATGGAGCAAGTAATTAAGGAAATCATCTGCAAACACTTGGAAGGTGGTAAGGTGATAGGGAACAGCCAGCATGGATTTGTAAAGAACAAATCATGTCAAACCAATCTGATAGCTTTCTTCGATAGGATAACGAGTCTTGTGGATAAGGGAGAAGCTGTGGATGTGGTATACCTAGACTT